>NC_053026.1:469487228-469617797 GCF_003073215.2 Triticum urartu | reverse complement strand
CATATTAGATTTGCCTAAAGTCAAACGTTATAAGATTTAGTCAAATATATATTAAAAATTGAAAGTTGATTGGCGAATGGTCTGTTTTTAATAATAGATATGAACACATGGTTCACCGTTCTGTCACACCGTGTTCCCCCGAACCGAACGGTTCGGTACTTCGATGATTTACATTTATCCGTTCCTGAAAAATGAGCACCGATCGGTCTTCAGGAATTAGTGGAACCGAGCGTTCGGTGGACCGATCGATCGGTTCGGTACTCGGTTATGTACCGAAGAGACCGAAGTGGGCTCTGGCCTGGCACCTGGGCGCAGCAGCGCTGCGTTGTGCTGTGCTGGTCGGCTGCTTGTCTGGGCTGGTTTGTGTGGGCTATAGAACAAGCTTCTGCAGACCAGGTTAGCAATCAACTTTCTCTTAATAAAAAAATGTTAGCGATCAAAGCTGCTTGGGCCGGTCGGGGTCAGGACGTCGCTAGCTGCCCTGCTCTGCGGGCTGTGAGACGTGGAAAGGAGGAGATGGTGGTGGGCCTCGACGGTTCTTCAGTCTGTTCGGTTGACCGAGCATGGGGACCGAAACTACCGAAACAAATTCGGTTTCTACGAATCACTAACCGATCTCAGTACCGAAAAAATTGGTGTCGGTCACTTCGGCTTCGGTCCAGGTCCAAACGGTTCGGTCCTTCGGTTTCCGGTTTATATGCCCACCCCACACGGGGCACTTCGTCCACTGTTTGATCTTCCGTCCACAGAAAACCGAGCGGCTGAGTCGAAAAATAAATTGCCAGCGAGGAGGTTCACGTGGGTCACCAGGACCGAAGATCCATCTATCCCTTTTATATATTTGTGATGTTCAATGGAAACAAATGACACCTTAAAAGAGAGGGGGGAGGGGAGATAAGTGGAGAAGAGTAGTTTATCATAAAAACATATATACCCCATACGGTGGGCACTACGGGAGTGCCCCCAACATGTCATGTGGTGCGCCTTATTGTCACCACGTATCACACGGTAATGCATTTCGCGGGGACATGTCTTTTTTTGCACGTGTTTTTAGATTTTTTTTAGAGGGGGGGGGTGGGGGGGGGGTTATATTTTGCTTGGATTTTTCTAGGTTTTCAGAATTTTTTTTATTTGAAGCAAAAAAGCATAGATGTGCTTCCATGTGAAGTGTCTATGCTTTCCACAGCTGTACTTTCCGAAAAGGCAAAAACATAGTTGTACTTTTCAGGAAGTGAAAAATAGAGACGTGCTTTTCAAAAAGTGAAAAAAAACACATGTGTGCTTTCAAAAAAGTGAAAAACATAGATGTGCTTCTGGTTTTTATTTTTTTTGTTAGTTGACTTTTGTTTTTCTCTTTTTTTTGTTTTTTTATTTCTGATTTTTTTGGTTTCCCCTTTAAAAAAACAGCCAAACCTATTAACATGAGATCCATTTTCGAAGATCTCAAAAGAAGAAACACAATGATTTAAACGGTTTGTGATTTACACGCACGGTTCCAAAGATGAACGTTTTGAAAAAGAAAATGAAGAAATAACCCACAAAACTCAGGCCTCCTTTGGTTTGAAGGAATTTCACTAGAACATGAAGGCTCGCTATGCCACGCCCGCCCAACATTGACGACAAAAAATTAAATTATCTAGCAATAAACCAGATGGGGACAATCATCTTAGAAATATAGGGGAGACATGTTCCCGAGATAGCAGTTTGAATTCGAGTTTTACAAAGTAAGCAAAAAACCTATAACGAGCAATGGTTGTTAACAGTGCACCTCACTCATGCACTAAAACCATGACAAATCACAATACCAACGGCGACACAGATGGAGAATTAAGCTGAATTCTATTAAGCAATATGTAGATATTTGGATCTGACTCCGCCAGGTAGTAAACAAATAGATCGATTAAAAACAAATTTGAGTTAATTGGTGCCTCATATTAGCACCACATTATTCCTTACACTGCATTAGCTACACAACAGAAGTCAGATCCGAATGTCATGATATGGATTTATTGCTGCCGTGGTGACCATAATTTGAGCATAGAGAGGATCTCATCATCTGGAGAAGTAGAGGTAAGATTAGGTAGAGATGTGGGATCATGGGCAACTCGTTCAGCTCAAAACCGGAACCTCTCATAAAATCACGAGGCATACTTATCTATCATATTATCTTCATCAAATAGCTACACAAACCAAAACCTGGCACACCATGCAGATCAAGGTCATTGCCAACAAGAAATGGCATGGCTACCATTTATTTCCTCCTCCTCTCTTCAATCCAGTATCAGAGTCAGTCTCTGCTATGCTGTAGCACTCAAAAGGTGAAGAAAATTTGATGACCATTGGCCCATGGTATTGGAAAGTGAAGAAAATTATTCACTAATATTTGAATTACTCCCTTCATCCCAAAATAAGTGTGGGTGATTTAGTATAACTATGGGACGGAGGGAGTATAACATTAACATACATTCTTAGCTCCAAATTATCACACCATGCTTGCCTTCCAATCTGGTTGGCGCACTTTGATGACATTCTTAGCTCCAAACACAAATGCAACATTTTGTTAAGTAATGCAGGCATCTACATGGCCCTCATTGTCGAACTAATCACAACTGATTTCAACTTCATCAGTGTCCTACACTACTCGTCAAAAACAGGATTGACACTCAAAAGCTTAAAAGCGATAGATCAAGCAATCCGCACTTCAGTCAAGTTTTCTTAATAAAATTAAAGCCTAAAACTTGCAAAAGTTAGAAAGAAGATTGCTAAGACATGGGAACTCAACCTGTACACCCCACGTAATATAGTACTTTCAGGAATACTTGGCTCAGCAACACAAACATCTACTCTCAGGAATTTTGTGCATATATACTCTCAACAAAGGGACAAACACTTGCACGAATAAATTGTGCGTATAAATACTTTGGAGTAATACGTAGATACTTTAAAAAAATAGTGATGGAAACAAACATTGGTTCACATGTATTAGAGTTCAGTAAAGGATAAAACATTGGCATCACTTGATCAACGCAAAAATTAATTCCAAGATGGTCCAAATGAGGCATAAATCTCGCACAACTGGAATCAAATCCATGTCTTGGACAATTTCATGCAAACAGGAGATAAACAAATCACATACTATCTCTATGAATCCAAACATGAATTCTAAAATCACATAGCTATGTATATTCATAATTTTAGTACCTATTCTTGGCCAACCTCATAAGGATCTTCTCACACGGGATTTAAAACTGAACTCGCCTCTTCATCAATGAAACAGGGGTAAAAAACTTAACAAGAAAGAACACCCCTGCCGTCACCACCCGGAACCCGCCCATGAAGTTTTCCTATCCACACTGAGAAAACAAGGAAATAGGAACGGGATTCCACAAGAAGGACAGCCAACCTAAGCAAAAATAAATGGCGGACGAGGAAATCAAAGGAAAACAATTGGAACCCTAACCCATATATAGAGGAACCAAGTGAAAGGAGTAGTAGCTCACCTCCATTCCGAGCAGGGGACGGCCTAACTGTCTCGCCATTATTCGGCCGCCGCCAGGATGAAGATGAACGCATCCAGGCTCCAGCGTATGAACAAATCTCGAGAGGACCTCGTTTACCCACTTTTCTGGGCCTGTTTACGCTTTTCCCAGTTGGCCCGATTAAGGAGCAACCGTCCAGGTCGGCCTGCGGAGCAGCGGCCCGGTTACGGTGGGCTGAGCTGGTTGCGCCCGTGGTGTGGTAAAAAACGCAATGCTGGGGAGAGAGGTTCAGCGATCTGGAGATCTGGAGCGTTCAGTACAAGGATCCAACGGCTGACGAGTTCAAATCGCTGTGGAGGGGCGTGGGTAGCTCCGTTTTACTGTTTTGTAATAGGAATTTTAGAGGATAGGATTTTTATATGATTTTTTTCCTTTAGAGCCCTTTGGTTCATAGGAATGGATTCCTATTCCTACATAGGATTGGTTCCTATCCTTCACATTTCATAGGAAAATAAAAATGAGCCTAGACTCAATGGAAAAATTCCTTTGGTGTCAATCAAATAACATCTCGTTTCCTATTCTTACTCATAGGATTTGAGATACATGTCATCTCATTTCCTACAAAATTCCTATTCCTACAATAATCCTATCCTGTGAACCAAAAGAGGCCTCAGATTGCGACAGGTATCACACTTGCAGTATGTCACTTGTCACCATGTGAGGGAAGTGAGACTAAACTTTGTAAAGGGCACCCCAAGTCAAGTCAGCTATTTGATTAGAGGGCGAATATGCGGGTAAAATAGTACTTCCTTCGTCCGAAAATACTTGTCATCAAAATGAATAAAAAAAGATGTATTTAGAACTAATATACATCTAGATATTTTGATGACAAGTATTTCCTTCCTTCCGGAAGGAGGAAGTATGTTATTTTTTTTTTAGAAACGGGTGAAATATGTGAAGCGCATCGGAGTAACATCTGCTGGTGGCCCAATGGCCCATGCGAAAGAGTGGAGGGTTCCGCTTTCCAGGGGCGGGGATAGTGGACCCGGGGTCACACGATGATTCCCTTCGTATTGTTATTGTTGGAGACTTGGAGTCGAATCCGATCAGGTTTGCCTCAAAAAAGGAAGAATCCGATCAGGTTGGGCGTAAATAGATTAACAATTTTGCTAAAGCACGTCTAGATGTGCCCTAAGTATTGCACATCTAAGTCCCATGTCCTTGATTTTACAAGGAGATTTATGCAAATATTTTCTTTCCTCTTTTTTATTTTCCTTTCTAGTTTGATTGAGCCAGTTAGATGTGCAATAACTAGCGCACATCTAGATGTGCCCTAGACAAACCCATTGATTAATTCCTGATTGGGTATGTCTAGGGCACATCTAGATATGCTCTAGTTATTGCACATCTAAGTGAGTGGATCAAGCATAAAAAGAAAAAGAAAAAGAAAAAAAGAAATATTCACACGAATCTCAATGTAAGATCAATGACATATGACTTAGATGTGCAATACTTATGGCACATCTAGATGTGCTTTAACAAAACTGTTCCTGATAACTAGAGGGCTTGAGAGTCAGAGGAGGCAGAGCGGAGAAGAGAGGATTTTTTGTCTGGACACATGGATCCTCCTCGCCAGCAAATCCAAGGCAGCCGTAAGCCACTGCCTTATTTTATCTACATATGCCATTTTTTTCTGAATCATGTTGTGTTCCTTCATTTGCCGTGCCTACTTTCCATAACGATGACCTGTTGCAGATGCATCAATTGGTTCATTTGCTGAAGAAAAGCGCTCACAAGTGGATGCTTCTCAAACTGGCAAAAAGTTAAGATATTCAGGTTCACACCTTCCGGAGGTAACGATGACCATGTGTTCTATCATTGAGCTACCCAGTATTCCCACTGCTACTAAATTGTAACATAATTGATATAATGTGTGTTCAATATACTTGTGCTAACTGCAATAAGAAAACCATCCTATGCTTTGATATTACCGATTTACCATAGTTCTTCTGCATCAAAGAAGGTGAACAATGTTCAATATACTAGGATGACCTAGTAGACAATGCTCAGCAAGAGTTGTATACTAAACTTCAGTCTAGGATAGGCATATAAACATCGCTGAAATGCAGCAACTAGTTCTCCAAGATGCCAAACAACCTCGGATGTCTTATGCAAGTGTGCTTTAACTTGAGTTCCATCTGTATCTTTGCCAGGAGTAGAGAATGCTCAATTTGAGAACAAGATTAAATTTATCATAATAAGCATGTAAGGATCGCTCAAATTCAGCAACAAATTGTACAATCCTAGGATCTGTCACATGTGCAAACACTGATCCCAACCTTTGGATATCTGAAGCAAATGTGCTATAAATCTGTGGTCACTTTCTCACATGCTCCTACCGAGTCCAGCCGTGTCTGAAGCCAAAAGTGTTTTCTTCTTCTTACATGGAAAATTTTAGGCATGTCCTGGACACGTATCTGCACAGTTTACGATGTTGTATTTGAGTGGTTTTTCAGTTTCAGAAATATTTCGCCACCTACAGAAATTACTAAATTTCAATTAATTTCAATGATTTGGGTTTGCATTTCGGCCAAAGGACTGAAACATTCACTTTGAAATTCATCAAAATATCGCTGGAAGTGAAAACCATAGTTTGACATAGACACAAAGGTTTTATCTAGTACTCCCTCCGTCCGAAAAAGTTTGTCCCTCAAATGGATGGACCTAGCTCCAAATTAGCGCTAGATACATCCATCTGAGGGACAATCTTGGGACAAGCCTTTTCGGACGGAGGGAGTATTTAATATCTTTTACTTCTGTAATTCAAATCTTGAACATTTCTACTTATGCTTGCAGGATATTTGGCGTCATATATGCTACTTTTTTTTGGAACGTAGACGCACGAAGCATCCGACTTTAAATTAATAAAGCCACTAGGCAGCATCCAACCGGGTCGAAACTCCACAACCACAAAACATATAGGTTCAGCGGGCTCGCAGTCCCGGCAAAGTAAGATACTAAAGTTCAAGAGGACGCTGAAAGCACAAAACCATAAAGATAATAAACGCAAAAGCTCAGTCTGGCGGATCTTGGAGTCTTGCTCTTGCCGTGCATGCTTTGATCTGCTCCATGATCTCGTTCATGCGCCCCTCGTCACGCTGCTTCCCCAATGGCGCCCAAGCCTGTAGGAAAATATGGCATTTGAAAAAAATCTCAGCTGGGTGAGCAGGGAATTTATGTTCGATAGTAATTTTGTTCCTCATAGTCCAAATGGACCAAAACAGCGCCCCAACGCAGCGCCATACCAAACGCGCGTTCGCACCCCTCTGTGCGGTTAATAAAGAAAGAAGGTCTGAGCTATTTTGTGGGTTCCAATTCTGTTTAAATGTGTCCCTAACCGCGCTCCACGCAAATCTAGCAAGGCAGCACTTGAAGAAGACATGGTTAGCGTCCTCCCCAAGCCCGCAGATGGCGCATGTCCCGTTCGCCGGCCCGTTGCGTTTGACCACATTGTCCGATGTTGGCAGACGGTTGCGGAACATTTGCCACAAAAAGATCTTGATTTTGAGTGGAATGCCAGCCTTCCACAACCCCTGGCCATATCAAGCCCAGTCCCCTCTGTAAGCTTCTCCTATAAAGATTTAACCGAGAATTTACGAGAAGCCGAAAGCTTCCAATCAATCTGATCTTGTTCGTGGCTGAGACTCCAACTCTCGAGCTCAGCCACCAAAGCCTCCCAAGACGCCGCCTCTCCCGCTTCTAGAGGTCTGAAGAAGGAGATCGTCGGGGGGTGCACTCTGAGAGCGTCAGCGACCGTAATGTGTGTGTCCGTGGCAAGCTGGTACAGCTGTGTATAGGAATGCCACAGCGGCGTTTGACCCTTCCAACAATCCAACCAAAACCACGTGGACTTGCCATTGTTAACTATAAACTGGGCCCCAACCGCAAACGCTGGCTTAACCGCTTGAATGCCATTCCAAAAGGGCGATCCTTTGGGTTTGGCCTTAAAGAGGTTGCCATCCGGGAAATACTTGGCCCGGAGAATATCAGCCCAGAGACCCTTCTCGTTTTGGGCAGGCGCCACCACCATTTGGTAAGGAGAGCAACGTTCATCAGCTTCGAATTCGTGATCCCCAGACCACCGAACTTCTTAGGGCGACAGACCGCAGCCCATTTAACCAGATGGTATTTGCGCTTTGTCCCACTTCCTTCCCAAAAGAACCGGGCGCGAGGCGTGTCAAGCTTGGCATGTACTCCATCTGCTAGGAGGAACATACCCATCGTAAAGATAGGCAAGGAGGATAAGCTAGAATTGGTCAAAATCAGCCTAGCAGCAGAGGACATGAACCGACCTCTCCAAGGACTAACCCGGTTCACCACTTTGCCGTAAACTGGCGCCCAGTCGGCAATCGTCAAGTTTTTGTGGTTTATCGGTAGTCCCAAGTATTTGATCGGAAACTTCCCAATCCTACAATTGAGCAAGTTTGCGATTCTCCGACCTTCGTGATCATCCATCCCTATGGTGATCACTTCGCTTTTGAGAAAATTAATCTTTAGACCCGAAAGAATCTCAAAAGCAATCAAAAGCAACTTAATTGTTGCTATGCTATGGTCGTCTGGCTCGAAAAGCAGCATCGTGTCATCCGCATATTGCAGATGGGTCACGCCGCCGGGGATGAGGTGGGAGATCAACCCTTTGATGTGCCCCGCAACCCTGGCTTTGCTGATCAAGGCCACCAAAGCGTCCGCAACAAAGTTGAAGATCAAAGGAGAACTAGGGTCTCCCTGCCTAAGGCCGCGTTTGTTGCGAAAGAATTTGCCCATTACACCATTGATGGTCACAGCCGTGTGACCACTACTAACCAGGTGCATGATATGGTGGACAAAGCCCACATCAAAATCCTTTTTGATGAGGACCTCTCGCACGAACTCCCAGTTCATGCGATCGTACGCTTTTTCGAAATCTAACTTAAGGAGAACACCTCTAGACTTGGTACGTTTGAGCTCATGAACGATTTCGAGAAGCGCTAACGGCCCTTCAAGAATATTACGCTGTTTGAGGAAACCCGATTGGCTAGGACTAATCACTCGTTGAGCGACAGGCGCCAAGCGGGAGGCGTAAGATTTTGCACAAATCTAGAAAGGGACATTAATCAGAGTGATAGACCGGAACTGCTTAATGTCGTCGGCCCCTTTAACCTTAGGAATCAGACTAATAGCCCCGTAGTTGAGACGAGATAGGTCAACGGTACCTAGCGCAAAGCCATTCACTAAGTCGTAGAAAAGATCTTTGAGCTTAGTCCAGAACTTCTTGAAGAATTCCACCGGCCACCCATCCGGACCGGGTGCCGTGCCCGTTTTCATATCGTGCACAGCACGGTCTATTTCCTCCGGAAGGAAAGAGAGGACGAGCCCATCGTTCTCCTCCTGAGAGACCCGATCAGCAGGGTCCCAAAGGTCATCCCGGAGGCATAGAGTTTTCTCCTCGGTCGTTCCCAACAGCCCGATGAAGAACTCATAGATGTGAGCTACGATGAGCTCGTTGGAGAGTAAGAGCCCTTGATCGGATTGAAGTCTAAGGATCGTACTTTTACGTTTTCTACCGTTAGCGTAAGCATGGAAATAGCCGGTATTAGCGTCACCTTTGGTGACCCACTTGATCCCGCTCCTGCGGCGCCAGTACTCCTCTTCGGCCCGGAGTATGGCAATGACTTGGCGTTCCAAGTCGTAACGAGCGGCCCATTCACTCTCCGAGAAGGGCCGCCGGTCAGCCTCCAAGTCTAACGCGGCAATTGCCTCAACAATTTGGGCCCGCTCTCGCTTGGATTCGCTGCCGTGGTTAGCCCCCCAACCACGCAGGAAAGCCCTGAGTTTGCTTGCCGCCAAGTTCCAGCGCTCTGCCGGTCCCCGTTGCGGCCCAAGCTGGTGGCAGATCGTGTCCCAACGATCCAACACCATCTGAGCAAACCCCTCGGACTCAAACCAAGCCGTTTCGAAATAGAATCGGGGGCTTCGCCTAATATATTCCTCCCCCGAAGAGAATATCAACGGAACATGGTCTGAGCCGATTCTAGTTTCAACCACCAGGTTGCATAAGGGAAATAGAACCTCCCATTCGGGGGTAAAAAATACCCTATCCAACACGCTCTGGACCGGGCACAACTGCTTGTTAGTCCAAGTATATCTCGCACCGGTCCGAGCGGCCTCACGCAACGCCGATGCCGCTATGGCCGCATTGAACATGGACACCCGAGTCCAGTCAATGTTGGCGTTGTTCTTGTCTGCACCCGAGCGAATAAGATTGAAGTCCCCACCAACCACCAGGGGCAAATTGCTAGCTCGCTTGGTCCCTACCAAGTTAGTCAGTTCCTGAAGGAAAATAGCCGAGCACGAGTGATCTGCCGGCCCATAAACGCACACCACTACCCACGAAAGGCCCGAGACGCGGTGACTAATAGTAGCAGAAAGAAAAAAAATTCACCAACATCCCATTGCAAAACATCACAGATATCATTATTACAGCCCATTAAGATACCACCCGAGTGGCCCGCAGAGGGCAACCAGTGCCAAGAGAAACGCTGTAAGGGATCGAAAGCCAGAAGATCACGGAACGAGAAGTCAGCTTTGATCATTTCCTGAAGGGCTACAACGTCAATCCTCTCTCTGGCCATGTACTCCTTGAGTTGTGTACGCCGCCCCCCGTGGCCACAACCCCGAATGTTCCAAAATAGATAACGCATGTTAAATGATACGATTCCGCAGGCGCACCCCCCTGGATGTCACCGCTCTCGCCACGCGCTTCCTAGCCGACATCCGACTGGAAGAAGGAAAATCAGAGACCTCCCTAGCCTCTGTCTCCTCCTCGAGCACTACCTCACTGCCATCCGCACCCGGAACGCTGGCGCGCTAAATCTGTTCGTCCCCACGAGCAGCCGCAGCCGCCAGCATGGCCTGCGCTTCTTCCCGAGCACGAACCATAGGGATGATCTCGCTACAAGGGTCACTAATCGCCACGCCACTGTCATCCAAAATGCTAGCAAGCTGATCATCCGTAAAAGCATTCAAGATACGGTAAGATGGTAGGGGATTACCTGTAACCTCCAGGTTCTTGTCGGCGAGCCGCAGTTTTGCACTTTCCAACGATGTCAATTCTCCCATCTTGGCCTTGGCGCGGGCGCTGGGGGCCCGCGGTGTCACCGGAGTAGCCTTGGAGCGTCTTGCCTTGCTGCCCACGTCTGCCTTGCCCAACGCCTCCCCCAGCTCGCCACCCAGCGTCGCCACCGCCACCGTCGACACTGTCTTGGGGGCTGGCTTCTGCCCCGCCGTCTTCTTAGCCTGCCGTCCCGCACTGTTGGAACCCCGCTTGTTGGCAGGGGTCACGTCGTTGTCAGTCCCCTGCTCCACAGAAAGGGAAGACAACGGGTCCGCAACCACAGTGGCCCCAACCACCTCTTGAGTTTTCGTCTGTGCCCTTGCCAGGGCCGGGATGTTCGATCCATACTCGTCAAAGGAAAGCGTCAGGGATCTGGCCAGGGGTGGCACACTCACCGCCGTGTCCTGGGTCGCCAAACCCAAGGCTCCCGAATCAGTGGACGCCGCTCCCAGCTTGTCCCAAGTCTCCGTGTCAATAGAGTAGTCCTGTTGGCTGTCATCCCCTTCTTCGCCCGCCTCCTGCATCTTGGTGTCGCCGTCAGGGGCCTTGGCGAGCGCCCGGTCCTCTCCCTAAGGTTCCTTACCAGGGGCGGCCCCTTTAGGCGGAGCGCTACCCGATGGCCGAGCTCCACCGTGACCAGCAGAGTCTTTTGGCGGGGGGTTGGGAGGTTCAGAACCATTCATCACACGTTCTCCCCCACGCTTGGGCAAAACCTCACGCTCCACCTTGATCTGGTACCCTTCATGATTGAACCATACTTCCACAAATCCATTCAGTTTCTCCGGAGCCTTGCATGCTAACTTCATCCTCACAGGCCCCAACCTGATAAGGGACAATTCATCCACCACTATCGGGCGGCCAAGCATCCGGAACCCTTCCCTGATGCGGTCCTCACGCCTGTGTTTCTTTGGAATGCCGTGCAACCGGAACCAAGTCTCTGGCATGGCCATTGGCTGCACCTCCTCGTGGAGCATATCCCGAACCGATGCCGTGATGCTATTGATTGACAGAAAGAGTTTCCCACTCGTCTTTGCCATGTGAAGAAGATCCGCAGAAGGGAAAACCACCAAGAAATCATTGTCGCCCACCTGTGTCACTTGCCAATCCCAAGATCCGGTCACCATGTGTTGTAGTTCCTGCTTGAGGATGCGGAGATTGAGCCGCCCTGGCTCAGCCGATAAGATGGCCGCATTCTCGATCCGTGCATCCACGAGCAGCGCACCCTCGGCCTCCTCGTCGAACTCCAAGCAGAAGAAACCCTCACCGGTGATAGCGCTCCCCATGATCTGCAGTTGCAGCTGCCGACCCCTCGTCGGGCAGTGCGCAGACGCATGTCCCTCCTCCTTGCACAGCACACAGAGGGGAGGGAACTTGCACTTGGACTGATAGTGCCCGAGGCGGCCGCACTTGAAGCACTCCACATCGGGCACTTCCTCCACCGGAATGGGTTCCTCCGCCGTGCCCTTGGAGGAGGAGGGGAAGGTAACTGCCAGTGGATCTGCAGCCGCCCGCTGCTTCTGAGCCAGCGGGTCTCCATGGCCCCCACCACAGAAAGGGTGCGCCTCCGGCTTCTTCTTGAGCTCTCGCCGTCGTTGACTGACCTTCTTCTTCTTCCGTCTTTCCTGCTGCTGAAGCCACCACGGGGGAGGAGGACCCCAATCCCCCTCGTGCCCGCCCTGGTCGCGTGTTCCGCCGCGCTCGGCCCTGGCCTCCCGACCATCCGACCGCTCCCGCATCGCCCGCTTAGCCTTGTCTCGCAGCTCGCGCTCACGATGCCGCTCCACCTCCGGATCTGAGACCTCCATGGGGCGCTTGTGCGCGCGACCGATCGCCCATCACCACCGCCGCGAAGGATCTGTGGAGAGGGGGAGGGGGAGTGAGATCTGGAGTGTGCGGGCGGAGTGAGCGAGGCGCCGCACCTCACTTGCAGTGGCTGGAAACCCTAAATGAGGGTCCAGGCAGCCGCGTCTCAGCCAAATATAGCCAGAGACCGGGCGCAAGGCAGGCCGCGGCGCAACGGGCCTTGGGGGCCCATGCGGAGACGGCATTGGGGCCAACTCCTGTCCCGACCCGGCAGACACGCCCGACCCACTGTCAGTCGCGCCCACCGGCCCAGGCCCAACAGCGCACGGCCCACCCGCACCAACCCTAGGCAACGGCGGGGACCGCGGTCTCGCCCGACCCACCGACGACGCCGCCGCCGCCGGGGACGAGGGGGAAGGTAGGCACGGCCAGTCCTCCCTAGACGGCACCGCCTTGTCCACCACCAAGCTCTCCGCCGCCATGGATCTGCTGAGACGAGCCACGTCGGTCGCATCCCCCTCGCCGGGGCCACACACCGAGCCGACGAGGGTTGCCAAATGCGTAGCGCCGTGGACCTGGGTCCGCGCCCTCCCGGCGCAAATCGCCGCCTGCGTTCGGCGCCCAGGCCTCGCACGTCCGCCGCGAAGGCCACGAAGTCCCCAATCGACGGGCCCGCCGGCACCACACGCATCTGCTCCACGAGCTCGTCCCTGTCTTCGTCATCTTCAGAAGACTCCGCCAACAGCGCCCAAAAACGGTTGTGGCAGGTCTCAACCCCCGCCGGCGACGCCCCAGCATGCGCCACCGGCGAGCGCACCTGGGGGGACCCCGCCCCGCGGCTCACCAAGGTCCACCCCGCCGGGGTAGCCCCGCCCGCAGGCCTCACCGGCGAGGGCACGCAGTCGCCAGCGCAGTCGCCAGTCCGTACACCTAACGGTTCACTCATCCCTTCTCACCCTTGCTCCACCTTCTCCCCAGCTAATATCCAGTAGTTATACATATATGCTACTTTCTGCCATTGAAAGATGCTGCGCGTGCTGCTTGTGTTTCCCGCGCGTTTCGAATTTCGTGGAGGTGCCATCCCAACCTCACCTTCAGCAAGGAAACAATGGGCTAGAAGGAAAATGCACGTAGACAGAGAAAAATAACAGGAGATTACAACAGCAGAATTGACCATATTCTGGCAAACCACTCAGGCACCGGCGTGAAGACATTCAACCTTTTGTTCTATGGTCCTTACAATGCCAACACCAGCTATTGTCTTGATGGCTGGCTTCAGATTGCTGTCGCACCAGGCATTGAAGAACTTAGCCTTACACTATTTTCAGACAGTGACCAGTTATTAGACAAGGCAAAATACCACTTCCCGTGCTCACTTTTATCCGATGGGCGTGGAAACTCCATTCGTGAGCTCAAGCTTGTAGGTTGCGCCTTCCGCCCTACGGTAGGGATCGGTTGCACGAGAAGCCTGACAAGTATATCTCTGCGTTTTGTGCATATTACCAGGGATGAGCTGGGGTTCCTTCTTTCCAAATCTCTTGCTTTGGAGCGATTGGATCTCAACAGTTGCAGTGAGATAACTTCCATAAAGATACCTTCCCTGCTGCAGCGCCTCAGCTATCTGAAGGTGTCCCAGTGTTCCATGCTGCAAGTGATTGAAAGCAAAGCTCCAAATATCTCCAGTTTTCACTTTTTTGGTGATCAACAAGTACAGCTATTTCTTGGAGAACCATTGCAGATGAAGGAAATTTTCATATCACATTCCTGTGCTCTTCATTATGCTCGCGCCATGCTCCCGTCCAGTACACCAAATCTCGAAACTCTTGATATATTTTCAACTGGTGAGGTATATGCTCTAAAACTTGAGGTGTCTATGGGCTAGCGATATGCCTATAGCCTTACATTGCCTTAGTTATTACTACCTCTGTACCTTAATATAAGACAAGGGATTAATCTTACATATTTTTATGCAGATGGTCAGTACACCAATGCTACTAAGCAAATTCCTCCACCTCAAAACTATTACAATATCTGGATGGATCTTCAGCACGACCTACAATCTTTTCTCGCTGGTTTCGTTTCTTGACGCGTCTCCTTGCTTGGAGACTTTCAACCTACATGTAAGTAACTGTTCACCCTGCTGAGATATTTATTCGTGACTAATAAATTCAAGCGTGTTAGTTTTTCGTCTGCAGACACGAATGGGAAGCCGGAACCATGACTCCATCTTTGAAGATCCCTCACATTTGGGGAGGATTCCAGGACACTGCTATGACAATCTAAGGCGTGTGAAGATCACTAGGTTCTTCTCCACAAAGCTTCTGGTTGAGCTCACATGCTTCTTGAGAATGCACCATCACTCGAGTGCCTCACACTGGACATAACTGATGGTGGGTTAAAGTGTTCTGACAAAAGAATTCGCAAATGCTATGAGAGCAAGGCTACTCTTGTGGAAGCCCCTAAAGCACTTGAGGCTATCCAAACTCATATCGCAGGAAAAGTCCTCTCCACGACTAAGTTAAATATTTTGGAGCCTTGCAGCCGATGTAATGCTATTAACATTTAGGAATCAAAGCTCAGGATTATGGAATGTAGTCATATAATTTTAGATGGCGTGTGTTTTGTTCAACCTGTTGTTTGTTCTTGTTCTGGGCTAGATGGAACTCTGTGCTTTTGAGCACAAATGTTGTGGCCAAGTAGAGTTAGTACTATCGGTAAAATAGTGGTCAGTATGAGATTACGACGCCAACTAAAAGGGAAAAAGGCATCTGGCAAAGATGGCTACAGATGCCTGTGTTCCATTCAATGTTTTGCAGGCCAACCTTGGTGATTCTAGTCACCTCGATTCAGAACAGCAATTCAGCAGGTTCCACAAGCATGAGGTTGACATTGAAGTTTCAATCCTAAGGCCATCTCTAGCAGATCCCCTATCTAAAAATTCAAACGTGTTTTGCACATACATGGTTACTAGTGATTTAAAAAGAGCATTCTGTTCTATCATTATTAAAAAAACATCCACCAAAGTAACAAGTGGGAGAAAGTAATAGTGCCACTTTTTCCTTCCCATATCATTGGGGCAAAGTGTTACATGGCCAACCATTTTACTTTAGTAAACCACATGGACATATAGTGGTGTCTCCTTGTGGCTACCAGGAAGTAGGAACTAGGGCTGCAGGTAAGCAGAAAACTGTTGGGTTGACTAAAAAATTGGTAAGTTCAAATGGGTTAGAAAAATCAGTACCTTAGGTCCATAAATGGCCATAAATTGAGCGTCTCCTTAAAGTGCACATGCCCTTTCAGTTTCTTGAAGCAACCATGAGAGTTGTGGCTGAATCTGTTCAAAGTAATGGTGAATACACGTGGTGCCTTGCTGATAAGAATCCTTCTCATTGCAGCTCTAAAAACCTTTGAAAGGATCGATATGGTTGACTAGAGGGGGGGGGGGGGGGGGAAAGGGGGGGGGGGGCGAATAGGCAACTAACAATTTTTAGCTTTTCTTTAACAATTTAAACTTTGCATCAAAGTAGGTTGTCTAGATATGCAACTAGGTGAGCAACCTATGTGATGCAACAAAGATAGGAACACAAGCAAGCAAGAGATATATCACAAATAAGCTTGCTCAAGTAAAGGCACGAGATAACCAAGAGTGGAGCCGGTGGAGACGAGGATGTGTTACCGAAGTTCCTTCCCTTTGAGGGGAAGTACGTCTCCGTTAGAGCAGTGTGGAGGCACAATGCTCCCCAAGATGCCACTAGGGCCACTGTATCTCCTCACGCCCTCACACAATGCGAGATGCCGTGATTCCACTATTGGTGCCCTTGGAGGCGGCGACCGAACCTTTACAAATAAGGTTGGGGCAATCTCCACAACTCAACTGGAGGCTCCCAACGACACCACAAGAAGCTTCACCACAATGGACTATGGCTCCGCGGTGACCTCAACCGTCTAGGGTGCTCAAACACCCAAGAGTAACAAGATCCGCAAGGGATTGGTGGGGGAATCAATTTTCTCTTGGTGGAAGTGTAGATCGGGGCCTTCTCAACCACTCCCGAGCAAATCAACAAGTTTGATTGGCTAGGGAGTGAGATCGGGCAAAAATGGAGCTTGGAGCAACAATGGAGCTTTAGGGTTGAAAGAGGTAAGTCAACGGGGAAGAAGGGGACCCCCTTTTATAGTGGGGGCAACAATCCAACCGTTATCCACCAACCAGCCCGCAACCAGCGGTACTACCGCTCCAGGACAGCGGTACTACCGCTGGGCCACGCGGTACTACCGTGAGGAGCCGCGGTACTACTGCAGCAGCAGCAGCTAGGGCAGACCTTAAGCACATGGGCTGAGGACGGTACTTCCGCAGCAGCGGTACTTCCGCTCCTTGCGGTACTACCGCAATGAAGGGAACCCCAAGCCTGGGAAGAGCGTGGATAACAGAACATCCGTGCCTACATCCGCTGGAAAACGGACGTAGCAAAAATCCGACACAGTACTACCACAGAGGAGCGGTACTACCGCCGGCAGCTGAGCCAGGCCGCGCACGGTACTACCGCGGAAGGGTTGCGGTACTACCGTGGTAGCACGGATGTAAAAAATTACATCCGCCCCTACTACCGCGAGGGAGCGGTACTTGGCCTGGAGGTCACGGTACTACGGCTCCAAAGGAGCGGTACTACCGTGGGCACCTGCGGTACTACCGCGCCACAGCACGGTACTACCGCTGGTGCCTACGGTACTACCACTCACCAGGGAGCAGTACTACCTGTAAGTGCATCTAGTGCCACCCCTAGTTGGTTTTGGAGTATTGACGACAAACCTAGTTGAGGGACTAATGTGTTTGTGAGAATTGCAGAATAACACAGGTAGAAGTCCCTCATGATTCGGTTTTACTACCAGAGATGACCCCTAAAAATGTATGAAGATATTGAAGTCAAAGGTGGTATATGAAGATATTCACATTGTAGACTATGACAAGAGAAGACACGATATGAAGCCTATGGAGCTCGAAGACTTAGATCTTTCGTAGTTCTTTTTCTTTTGTGTTGAGTCATAGGAACCACCGTACTGTTAAGTGGGGTCCAAGAGAACCAGTCAGAATGACTGAAGTGATGCCTAAACCAAAAACCTATGTCTTCGAGTGAAGACAATGAGAGCGAATCTTGTCCAGACTCGGACAAGTCAGCTTTGCTTGTAGCCCAAGTAAAGTTGCCGTGTGAGTTTGAGATCTGACCGTTGGAACACGTGTCAGTTCCTTAGTGACCCAGAGTCATTTCGGACAAATCAGGTCGGGTTGCCAAGTGGCTATAAATAGCCCACCCCCTACAACCATAAATGGTTGGCTGCTCAGATTAAAAGCACGGCTTTTGTCGTTTGAGAGCAACCCACCTCGAAGCCTTTGAGAGAGAATTCCTTGCGAGGATAAAGACCTAACCACCAGAGCCAGAGAGAATTGGGCATCACTTAAGTCTTCTTGTCTGTGTGATCTGAAGACTTATTACACTTGAGGACTGTGCATCCTCCAGCCGGTTAGGCGTCGCATTCTGAGCATCCAAGAGACATTGTGGATTGCTGGTGAACGAAGTCTGTGAAGGTTTGGGAGTCTACCTTGAAGACTTACCAGAGTGATTGGGCGAGGTCTATGTGACCTTAGCTCAAGGAGAATACGGTGAGGACTGGGTGTCCTGAGCTGCGTGTTCAGGACTGGGTGTCCGGGACTGTGTGTCCTAAGGTTTAAATACCTAGCCGCTGCAACCAGACGTACAGTTGTCACAGCAACTGGAACTGGTCCAACAAATCATTGTCTTCAACGAGTCACTGGTTTCATCTTCACTTCACTTTACTTACTGTTATTCCTTGTGAAGTCATTGTATGTTTGCTCTATCATTTGTCTTCATTGAGTGACTGCGTGTTTTGTTTGGCTTCACAATATCTTCCTACCTGATCCTTACTACCTAGCTGCTATTAGTCTTTGTGCTTTCACTTCATTGAATACTTGACTATGGTTTGCCTAGTGTAGCCTACCTTCCGCTGCATGGTAATAGGTTTAATTTTATCGTTTGTCTTCAAAACTCCCATGTTCTGAAGACTTTCATAAAAATCGCCTATTCACCCCCCCTCTAGTCGATATAACACACTTTCACTACCGCAAGCCAACACAGCAGTCAGAACAAGGTAAAGAGAGACAAGCGGAGGATGCTCCAAGGTGCACGGGAAAGGAGGGGACTAGGAAGAAACGTGTACGTGATGATTCCACCCGAACCTTTCCGACGCGGACCCACTCTTAATAGTACGGCTTTCCTACAACTCAAATCCACCAAAAAGAAACATAGAAAAACGCCGTCTTCAATAGTCTTCGAGGGACACCAAACCGTCTTGTGTCTAGCGAAGAAACGTCTGGGAAACTCAAGACACACGATTAGTCCGCAAACACATTGTCATCAATCACCAAAACACCTTAGGGATAAATATGCCCTTACAATCTCCCCCTTTTTGGTGGATTGATGACAATACGGGATTTGCACAAGGAAAATAATATTAAGCAAACGCAAACCCCTCCTCTCTAGAATATAGGCGGGCTCCCCCTAGATGTGTGCCAACTAGATGGGTGCTTTGGACTGCACGGCACACATACTAGGATCAACGCTCCCCCTATATTATAGAGACAAGGCATATCCTGCAATAGTAAGGCTAACACTAGACAAGATAGCACAAACATAAGCTCACTAAGATAGAATAGAGTGCATATGTCTTACACCATATGAAGGATAAGTCTCAAAGGCACAAACCAAACAAAGGCAAACGAGGTCCAAACGATAAAGCAAACACACCAAACACGACACACGACTCACAAACACGCAAATCCCTACACTCTCTCCCCCTTTGGCATCGAGACGCCAAAAAGGCAGAGAGGACACCTACACACACGGGGTGGCTCAGGCAAAGAAATCATCCCAATGCTCCTCGTGCTCCTCGTCAGACTCGGCGGCGGGGACGGTCTCCTCGATGTCCTCCTCAGAACTAGTCCACTTGTAACCCTGCTTCGCGATGCATGAAGCCTCTGGCGTGATGGCATCCTTAGAGCCGCCAGAGACATCCTCTCCAAAGAGCCTCATGACCTTCTTGTCGCGGCGGCGACTCTCCTTGGATGCCACGTGAGTCCTGTACTGCCCCTTCGCCTGCATTCAGAAGAGAGTCTTCATCTTGTCCTTCAACTTCTTGGCCCACGACGGTTCAGAGGAAGGTGTGGAAGACCTAGCAGCACGGTCCTCAGCAACATTCTCTGCACCAGCCTCCTCCTCACCAACAGCCCTCCTAGCAGCAGACGCCTCAGCACAGGTAGTAGTGTTGGCCCAGTTGGGCTTGACACGGAGACTGATGGACTCATGCCGAACCCAGTCTGGAGCAAGGAACTCATCACCGGGGTACATCTTCTCCCAAGTCCTGGAGATCAACAGAAACAGGTATGGTCCATAGATAGGTACCTTGCGGGCGTACACCGCAAACCGAAGCTCATGATGTGTGAGACATCAAGTGGCTGAGTCTGAGACGAACGTGCCTCCGCGCACGGGAGCATCATGTCTACCAGATAGGAATGAACCTTGTCCTTGTCGCCAATGCGTGGGAACAGAGTGTTGCGGAAGATGCGATGCATGATATCCAGAAAAGAGTTCAGCACCCAAGTCGACTTACCACCGGGGAGCACCTTCTCAACATAGTACGGCTGAAGCAAGTTCTTGTTAGCAGACTCAGAGTTGGCGTGGGGGCGAACACCAACGGGTGTGTGAAGCCCGTCATCAGGAACGTGAAGCAGATCCATGAACTCCTTCGAGGTAGCAGACAACTGACGGCCATTGGTCATCCAGGTCATCCTCCTCTTTTCCTCGGGGTGAAAGTAAACCGAGGCAAAGAACTGACAGATGAGCTCAGGGTCGTAGTCAAGGTGAAAGGAGATCACAGGCTCAATAGCGAACTGCTCCACCAAATCCAGAGCTTCTCCAAAATAATCCCGAAACTTGTCCTTCCTCATGTGATTCATGTCTATCCACTTGACATCCACGAAGGTATTCTGCTTGTTCTTGATCACATCCAGATAAATGAGAGCCTGCTGCTTGGTCCAAAACAACTCAGTGCCTCTGAGGACAGCATGAGGATTCACATAAGGGTTGATCTTCTGGCGTTCGACGTACTCATTGAGGGGAATCTCGTCCATGCCCTTATCAGGTTCCTTTTGCTTGCTGGCAGTTGTCTTGACATTGCGCTTGGGGGCACTGGAGCCCTCTGGTGCTTCATCTTGAGGATTGCGCAGTCGCTTGGAGCCAGTGTCACGACTGGGATTGGAACGGCGAGAGCCACCACCTAAGACACAAGAGAAAGCATGCACAAAGAGCGTTAAGAATCAATGAAAAGACCACGACAAAGCAAGGGAAACAAGTAGAAATCATACGGGATAAATGCCACAAGGAAGAAGGGACAACAACGGTAGTGCCGCCTGGTCATGTGGCACTAAAATTTTAGTACCGCTCCTAGTCGCGGTAGTACCGTGTGAGGTTACGGTAGTACCGTGGCTTGGAGTGGTAGTAAGACCTTAGTGCCACGGAACGTGCAGTAGTACCGCACCGAACGAGCGGTAGTACCGGACGAGCAGTAGTACCGCACCGAACGAGCGGTAGTACCGCATCAGAGACACGGTAGTACCGCACCGCGTCAGATCCGAGCCTACTTTTGAATCTGAGAAGACGCGCGAAACCACGGCGGAACTACGGTTGATCACATCTACCACGGGACAATATATCAAGTAAAATGTCTACGCAACACTACTCTCCTACAACCTTCTCTTGCAAAGATTTGGCCTAAAATCTCAAGAACACAAGCATCTCCCCAAGAACCTAGAGACAAGAGAACCAACAAGAAAGAGAGGGATTTGGGGAAAAACCTTGGTCCATGGCAAGAGGAAGTGGTGGGGAACAATCCCACCGGTCGGAATCCAAAGAGAGCAGCCAAAGACGGAGATCCGGCGAGGGACTTCGGCCCCATTCTTGGGCGAGAGAGAGAGAGAGAGACGAAGTGGGGGAAACTGACGAATGGGTATGGGGAAGTTAGAACCCCCCCAGTTCCCGTTCTTATCCCCACGCGCCTCCGACAAAGCGGTAGTACCGCGTATCATCGCAGTAGTACCGCGTGGGCGGAAGGACCACACCAAAGCGGTAGTATCGCTCCCCCAGGCGGTAGTACCACGCTGGGCCGGTAGTACCGTAGACTCCACGCACGGTAGTACCGTGGCAAGCCGCGGTAGTATCGTGAGATCAAGAAGAAGCACATTTCCAACACAAGAGAAAGAGTGATCTTCGCACGGAAACTTCAACCGAACACCACACCACTCAACAAGCTCAAACACGAGGAGAAGAAGGGGCAAAACGACAACAAGAGACGACCACGAGACACAACCTCTCCAACAAGAGGGCGGTGGCCGGAGCCACCTATGTTTGAGTCAATTGGTATGGCACCACGAAGAATTATCCTTGGGCCCATGACCAAAACTCATCTTTGAAGCACAAGTACCATCAAACATGGCTAGTGTGAAAGACTTGATCAATTTATGCATAATGGGGGAGGGAGAGTTCATTGAGAGAACAACACTCCCCCTATGTCCATGCCTACATCTAAACAAGACAACAAGTTGAGTATGGTGGGGTGTGCAAGGGTTCAAGAAACATTGCTCGAATCAATGATACTTAGCTCATGCCTTAACTCGCGAAATCTTGCTTCATCCAACGGCTTCGTGAAAATATCTGCAAGGTTATCACTACTAGGTAAAAGGCTAGCAGCAGCGCGGGTTTTAGGCCTATCAGTAGCGCGGGGATATGCGCTACTGATAAGGCGCTACAACTATTCCTTAGCAGTAGCGCGTGTTACACGCACTACTGCTAGGACAAGTAGCTGCAGCGTTTGTTCAATCCCGCGCTACTGCTAATGTAACTACTGGTAGCGTGTTTTCCGTCCATCGCTACTAGTATTCTTTTTTTTATTTTTAGTGTATTTATCGTACAAATATTGGTACAATACCAGTTATGAGGTTTACATCATTATGTCCATAACAGTGTGTCAAATGAAGGTGAATTAGTTTCAAGTGGAGGCAATATGTGGTGCATGTCAAAAGTATACTACAAATCCAAACTTGATCTAGTTTGGACTAGTAGTACTTTCGATGTGCACCACATGTTGCCTCCACTTGAATCTAATCCGCCAACACAAGCTATTTAATCATCATCATAGTCATTACCACCAACATTAGCTATTTAATTATCATAGTCATAGTGTAGCACACATCATCATCTTCAAACTCTCATTCTAGCTAGCTAATCACCACCAACACTAGCTAATAATCATCATCATAGTCATTACCACCAACACTAGCTATTTTATCATCATAGTAATAGTGTAGCACATCATCATCCTCAAACTCATTTCTAGCTAGCTAATCACTCCTGCTGCTCTCTCTTAGGTAAAATAACATAAAACATGTGTAGCTCTCCTCCTTGATCAAGTTGGAGCATGCAGATGAACTTGTCTCCTAATTTTGGGTAGCACATCTGTTTGCTGCCCCCTAGTACTTCTCTGCGCTCCCCCATCACATATCTGGTCCAGTCTTGCACTATTAAGCATTCATCGCTGATCTTGAATGCACTAAAGTAACATGTAGGATATCTTGGCCGTAAGCTAATAATACTCATGGTACCTTTAGTCTCGATCCCATAAGGCACAACATTCATCGGGAGTCCCTGTTAAAAAAACATCGTATGGTAACATACTTAGCAATGAAGTTTAGCTTCACAAATAATGTATGGAAAAGATGCACTGAGGACAAATAGTAAAAATCTTACCATCCTTTCTAAATAGATGTGACCGTAGTTCATTACGAACACTATTGGTCGCACGTTTTCAGTACTAACATTTCTAAGTCCAGGAAGAAAATTTGTCTTGACAGTATCAAGATCCTCAAGCCATGAAACATAATGACTTAGCTCGTCACAGTTTAGTTCAGCCCCGGGACAATAGTAGGTCTTGTCTACCAACCGCTGGACATGTTTGCTTGCACCGAAATAAGCTGACAATACAAATTAGTTGTCAACTATTTTTGAATAAACAATATCAAAGACATAAATATGGTTGAGAATCTTACATAATGGTGTAACTGGAGGCGTCTGCACATCGACCCAGATGTCGGTATTACCTTCAATATCATCTTCTGGACGAATATCAAAGGTGATAACCATATCAGGCTCAAATGCATAAGTCTTGCATAGTGCTTGCCATGTTTTGCATCCAAAATAGGTGTAGTCGTCTGAATTGTTTAATTTTGCGTGGAAAATATAACCATGCTCGGTCTTCAAGTAAACTTTCTTTACCTCCATAGTATGACTGAAACCTATCTTATCCAATACAAAAACTCTTGCATGGCAGGGGATACGCTAGTAGAATAGTAAAAAAATATAAGTTAAAGCAAATGAAGCAGATGTCATGCTTAATTACGAAAAAAGACTTCTCGTTGTGACTTACTGTATCCACCTCGAAGTTCTCGTCCAGCTTGATGCTGAAGCGCCTATCATCATCTAGGAAGATTCCGTCACACAAGCCGCGCTCGTCTTCGCAGTATTTGCAAATACCGAAATCCTTTTTGTCGTCAGACATTTCCTATGTTCATAGTTAAAACATTAATTGAAAACCGATAGAAGACAACTACCAGGATACTCAACACACAAATCCGGGGCACTCGATATTTCCTACATATTCTAGCAAAAGTCATGCCAAAATTCATGGAAAAATCCGGCATGACCTTTGCTAAAATAGGACATATCGAGCGCCTAAATTTGCCGGAACGGAAATGAATCAACACTCCGGCAAAACATAGGCCACTCAGAGGTGTAACCTGCAAACATGACCGGCCACTTGGATATTGAGCAACACAAGATATACATTTCAAAATATCTTATAGGACTCAAATTAGCATGCATTCAATAAGCAAAAGTAAATCATCTCATGCGTCCGTACATCGTCGAATATTATCACTAATACATCCCGAATAGTGTCATACATATAACATCACTAGTACAACTAAAACCCTAGCACACGATGGGTATCGGCGTGGGCGGTGGACACCCACAGAGAAGGAACCATCACGGGATCATAGCTCCAGTGAGATCCCTGGAGAACCTGCCAGGTATTGGAGAACCTGTGCTCCAACGCAAACAAGTAGCGACGGACGTGCGCGTCCTCCTCACTGACACGGTGATGCACCACCTCCGCGGAGTCCTCGAGCCTCTGGACCGTCACTGGCCCACGCGACCGCCACCAAAGAAGGTTCGGGTCAACGACAGGCTGGCTCCTCACCAACCTGCGCCCCCCGGTAGGTAGCGCCTCCAGTACCACCCCGGCGGAGCCCAGTCCCGGACATGGCCCATCTGGTCAAGCAGGTGTCATCCTCCGCCGACTCGACGACGAGGATGCGGGATAGGCATCGTCCACGTCGATGCGAGAAAAATTGCTTTAACTAAAAAAATAGCAACAAGTTCTTACTAACTAGTTCTATTAATTCAACTCGTTCTTACTAAATATAAACTTACTATAAATAGAAAGAAACTAGCACATCTACTACTACTAATTAACATCTAACTACTACATCTACTACTAATTAACATCTAACTACTACATCTACTACTAATTAACATCTACTACTGCTAATTATACAACTAGTTTACCATCACTACTTCTAAAGATCATTATCTATGAACCCTAAATTAACATCTACTAGTACTAAAATCATCTACTAACTAAGCAAAGAGAGAGGGGGTGGGGGAGGGGTGGGGGGCTTACAGAGGGAGAGACGTTGGCGGGGAGGTGCTCGGCGACGGAGGGGCGGCGAGGGCGGGCTCGGGATCGGGAGGCGGCGGTCCTGGGCGGCGGGCTCGGTCGAGGGCGGCGACGGGGAGGTCGAGGGCGGCGACAGTGTGGTCGAGAGCGGCGGCGGTGAGGTTGAGGGCGGGCGGGCGGCGGCGGCGGTGAGGGCAGGCGCACTCGGGCTCGGGCGGCAGCGACAGGAGTAGGGGAACCGGCCGGGGTGCGGGGGGAGGAGGACTTAGCGGAATTTTGATTCGGGGGGTGGTTAACTCAAACTAGCAGTAGCGCTCATATGAAAAACACGCTATAGCTAACTTATCTATAGCGCGTTTTAGAGAAAACCGCTACTGCTAATGGTAGCAGTTATTTCTTTTGTTTATCCCAATATCAGTAATGCTTTGTCCTGAAAAAAATGCTATAAGTCTAAGCAATGTAAAAACATCAAAAATATACATTGGTCATCATTGATCTTTTTGAGTATAATCTAAATAGTCAACACGAATCCTCACTATACCTGTATAGGTACAGGCGAGGATTCATATTGCAACCACAAATCATACACATATAGTTCAATGAAGACCAAGTGCTCGAGATAGGTTGAGAAGTAACATATTTAAGGTGGTAAACACCTTGTTCGCTTAGCAGTATGGGACTAAACTTAATTAGTTGCGGTGATACTTAGCAGCAGCGAGTTTTGAAGAAAATCTATGCTACTAAGTTCTTTAGCAGTAGCGCGTTCACGGGAAGGGCGCTACTACTATATCTAGCCTGGGGGCAACACCGTGGCAATTATAGTAGTAGCGCTCTTTTCACCTAGAGCGCTACTGCTACTTAGTCATTAGTAGCGCTCTTTACTGAAGCTCGCTACTACTAATTAGCAGTAGCGCCTGTTTTTAGACCGCGCTGCTGCTAAGATTCTGTGTATAAGGTTTTCCCTAGTAGTGTATCATGAGTGTTGACGTAGTTGAGCTCGATCTCCCCTCGCCTAATGTGATCCCGGATGAAGTGATACCGAATCTCAATATGCTTCGTCTTGAAGTGTTGCACCGGGTTGAGAGAAATCTTGATGGCATTTTCATTGTCACACCAAAGAGGCACTTTGTCACAAATGACACCGTAATCCTTCAAAGTTTGCCTCATCCATAAGAGTTGCGCACAACAACTCCCGGTTGCTACATACTCCGCTTCGGTGGACGAGAGAGACACACAACTTTGCTTTTTGGAAGACCAACATACCAAAGAGCAACCACGGAATTGGCACCCTCCGGAAGTGGACTTCCTATCCACTTTGTCTCCCGCCCAATCGAAATCCGAATACCCTACAAGCTTGAAGTTTGCTCCTCTTGGGTACCATAAGCCAAAGTTTGGGGTATGAACCAAATATCGAAAGATTCGTTTGACCGCCACATAGTGACTTTCCTTAGGTGCGGCTTGAAACCATGCACAAATTCCCACACTCAACATGATATCCGGTCTAGATGCACAAAGGTAGAGCAAGGAGCCTATCATGGAGCGATATACCTTTTGATCCACCACTTTACCATTGGGTTCTATGTCAAGTTGGCACTTGGTGGGCATTGGAGTGGAAGCCGGCTTGACATCACTTAGCTTGAATCTCTTGAGCATGTCTTGAGTGTATTTGGCTTGGTTGATGAAGGTTCTTTCTCTTCTTTGCTTCACTTCGAACCCTAGAAAGAACTTCAACTCTCCCATGGAAGACATCTCGAACTTTGAGGTCATGAGAGCGGCAAATTCCTCATTGAAAGCTTTGTTAGGGGAACCAAAGATAATATCATCAACATATAATTGGCAAACAAACAATTCCCCTTTGACCTTCTTAGTAAAAAGAGTGGGGTCGATTAGCCCAACTTCAAAACCACGGTCTTGTAACAACTCGGTAAGGTGGTCATACCACACACGTGGGGCTTGTTTAAGGCCATATAGTGACTTATCGAGTTGATACACATGATTGGTAAAGTAGGGATCCTCGAACCAGGGGGGTTGCTTGACATAAACCAATTCATTAATGGGATCATTAAGAAAAGCACTCTTCACATCCATTTGTTGTAACTTAAAGTTATGATGAGAAGCATATGCAATCAACATGCGAATGGATTCAAGACGAGAAACGGGAGCAAAGGTTTCACCGTAGTTGATACCCTCGACTTGGGAGTAGCCTTGTGCTACCAAACGAGCCTTGTTGCGAATGATAATCCCATGGGCATCTTGCTTGTTCTTAAATATCCACTTGGTTCCAATGACATTGTGGTTCCCCGCCGGTCTTGGCACCAATCTCCACACTTTGTTGCGCTCGAAGTTGTTGAGTTCTTCATGCATGGCATTGAGCCAATCCAGATCTTCGAGCGCCTCATAGACCTTGTGGGGTTCGACACAAGAGACAAACGCGTGATACTCACAATAGTTTGCTAATTGTCTACGAGTGCTTACCCCCTTTCTTAAGCTTCCAAGCACATTCGTCATGAGATGATCCTTGGTGGAGAGCTTGGAAGCAACCTTGGCGGCACGACGCTCCAATTCCTCCCCGGGGGTGAGACGAGGAGTGGTCACTTGATTATCTTGAGCGTCATCTTGAGCTTGTTATTGTTCTTGAACTTGCTCGGAGGAGAGAACTTGACCTTGGGCATCACTTGATGTGTCAACACCGTCTTGAGCATGATCTTGCCCTTGGTCATGTTCTTGAGGATGAGGGCCTTCATGTTGTTCTTCGGAAGCGTGTGGGCCTTGGGTTGGTGATGGCTCCACTTGAGTGGAGCATTGTCCTTCTCCTTCGGCCACAAGGGGTTCCTCAATGGGTAGGATAAAGCCAACACCCATTCTTCTTATGGCTTGAGGAGGAATTTCATCACCTACATCACAAGTGCCACTTTGCTCCACTTGGGAGCCGATATTCTCATCAAACTCCACGTTACACGTCTCCTCAATAAGTCCCGTGGATTTATTGAGGACACGGTAAGCATGAGAGTTTGTAGCATAACCAACAAATATGCCCTCATAAGCTCTAGCCTCAAATTTAGACAACCGAACACCTTTCTTGAGAATGAAACACTTACACCCGAACACCCGAAAGTACTTGAGGTTGGCCTTGTTACCGGTGAGTATCTCATATGGAGTCTTGTTCAAGCCCTTGCGGAGGTAGAGCCGATTGGATGCATGACACGCGGTGTTGATGGCTTCGGCTCAAAAGTTGTACGGACAATTGAACTCCGCCATCATGATCCTTGCTGCATCCATCAACGTCCGGTTCTTCCTCTCCGCAACACCGTTTTGTTGAGGGGTGTAAGGTGCGGAATATTGATGCCTGATCCCCTCATCACTAAGAAACTCACCCAAGGTGTAGTTCTTGAACTCAGTGCCGTTGTCACTTCTTATTGTCAAGATCTTTGCATTGTGTTGACGTTGTGCTTCATTTGCAAAGTCAATGACGGTTTGTTGGGTCTCGCTGTTCCTCTTGAAGAAATACATCCAAGTGTATCTTGAGTAGTCATCCACAATCACCAAGCAATACTTCCTACCCCCAAGACTATCGAAGGATGGAGGCCCAAAGAGATCCAATTGAAGGAGCTCCAAAGGCCTCTTTGAGTAAATGATAGTCGTGGGAGGGTGAGCCTTCTCATGTAGCTTTCCTTCGATACAAGCACTGCAAGCACGATCTTTAGCAAAACTAACATTCGCTAGCCCACGGACATGGTCCCCCTTGAGAAGACTTTGCAAAGATCTCATATTGACATGGGCTAGACGGCGATGCCAAAGCCATCCCACATCAACTTTAGCCATTAGGCATGCCGCGGTCTTAGTGGGTCGCTCCGAAAAGTTAATCACATATAGACCGTTCTCGACATGCCCAACAAAGGATACTATAAGAGTATTGCTCCACAAGAGGGCCACGGTATCGATATCAAAGAAAGTGGAAAAGCCCATGATTGCAAGTTGACGAACGGAAAGTAAATTGTATGCAAGGGACTCAACAAGCATGACCTTCTCGATCGTGAGATCATGAGAGATGGCCACCTTGCCAAGTCCCAATACCTTAGAAGATGAGGCGTGACCCCACTCGACATTGGTGGGCATAGATGGAATCTTGTGCACGTCCACCACCAAGTCATTGCTTCCGGTCATATGATTTGTAGCTCCGCTATCGAGCAACCATGATCCACCACCGGAAGCAAACACCTACAAGATATCAATGCTTGGTTTTAGGTACCCATTTTGTAATGGGTCCTTTGATGTTAGTAACAAGGGTCTTAGGAACCCAAATAGACCATTCGATGTACTCATGAAGAGAACCAACAAATTTGGCATAAACATGCCCATCACTAGCACGGCATAACACATAAGAAGGATTAAAATCGCCGGCTTTATTGGGAGGGGTGACATTGCCCTTCTTGACATTGTTCTTCTTCTCCTCGGGGGCACTCTCTCCCTCCCTCACAAAGCTTTGCATGAGGGGAGGAGGTCGTTTGGTCTTGTCATTCTTCTTCTTGTTCTTGGAGTCGGGCACGTACCCAACCCCTTCCTTGGCCACACCTCCCTTTTGGTTGATCAAGAGATCGTTGAGGTTCTTCTTGCCTTGTATGCAAGTCGCAAGACCTCTCTCAAGTTGCTCCTTCAACTTAGCATTTTCCTCAACAAGATGTATATGCTCACAACACGGGTTAGTAGCATTTGCATTATCAATTAAAACCATATGAGGAAAAGTTGCTTTCTCCTTAGTTAGCTTCACTTGGAGTTGATCATGAGACTCCTTGAGACTAGCGTGACTACCCTTCAAGGCCTTGTGGGCCTTGTCAAGTATATCAAACTCCTCTTTGAGTCTAGCAAGATCAACCCTGAGTTTGGCCTTATCGGAATTTAGCACACGAAAAACAATGCGGGCATGATCATAATCTTTCTTTAACTTAGCATGATCAACGTTGTGTGACTCCTCAAGAGCCAAACGAAGACCACGCTCTTCCTCAAGAGCATTGGAAAGATCCGAAATCTCATCGGCATAGTCACGACTATGCCCTTCCATCTTAGAGATGGTGTCTTCGTGAGCCTCGATCATGTCATTGGCCTCACCCAGTTGTTCCAAGAGAGCAACAAAGTGCTTCTTGGATTTTCCCTTGAGTTTGCCCATAAAGGCCTCAAACTCGTTAGCCTCCACATTAGCTCCCTCAAGTTCATTAATGCTATCCGTTGGGGAAGGATGATTAATGATGGTAGTTTTGATGTTGGAGGTTACCTTGTTGGTGGCTTTAGCCATGAGGCACTTGGCGGTGATGCTCTCGTTGGGTGAGTCGAAGAGAGACACCCGTGACGTTGTTGCAATGGCAACGGAGGCCATGGCAACCGACTCATCATCTTCATCATCGTCATCATCCTCATTGTACTCTTCTTGCACAACCAAAGCCTTGGGAGGAGTCTTCTTGGTGAAGTTGTTCTTGTTGGGGAATGACTTGGCCTTGTCCTTTCGGATGAGTTTGCCACCATTGTCTTCCCTCTTCTCATACGGGCATTCCGCAACGAGATGACTCATGTTGCCGCAATTGTAGCAAGTCCTTACACGTTGCTTGCCCCTTGTGCCACTCGAGTTGTTTTTGCTAAAATTGGGCCTCGACATAACATATAAGAAGGATTAAAGTCGCCGGCTTTGATGAGAGGAGTGGCATTGCCCTTTTTGACAGCGCCACCCTTTGCATTGTTCTTCTTCTCCTTGGAAGCACTCTCTCCCTCCTTCACAAAGGTTTGCATGAGAGGAGGAGGCCGTTTGGTCTTGTCATTCTTCTTCTTGTTCTTGGACTCGGGCACGTACCCCACCCCTTCCTTGGCCACAACTCCCTTTTGGTTGATCAAGAGGTCCTTGAGGTTCTTCTTGCCTTGTATGCAAGTCGCAAGACCTCTCTCAAGTTGCCCCTTTAGCTTAGCGTTCTCCTCAATAAGATGCACATGCTCACAACACGGGTTAGTAGAATTTTCATTATCAATTAACATCATACGAGGAAAAGTGGCTTTTTCCTTGGTTAGCTTTACTTGAAGTTGATCATGAGACTCTTTGAGGCTAGCATGAGCACCCTTCAAGACCTTGTGAGCCTTGTCAAGTAGATCAAACTCCTCTTTGAGTCTAGCAAGATCAACCTCAAGTTCGGCCTTCTCGGAGTTTAGCACACGAGAAACAATGAGAACATGATCAAAATCTTTCTTTAACTTAGCATGATCAATGTTGTGTGACTCCTCAAGAGCCAAACGAAGACCACGCTCTTCCTCAAGAGCATTGGAAAGATCCGAAATCTCATCGGCATAGTCACGACTATGCCCTTCCATCTTAGAGATGGTATCTTCGTGAGCCTCGATCATGTCATTGGCTTCACCAAGTTGTTCCAAGAGAGCAACAAAGTGCTTCTTGGATTTATCCTTAAGTTTGCCCATAAAGGCCTCAAACTCATTCGCCTCCACATTAGCTCCCTCGTGTTCATCAATGCTATCCGTCAAAGAAGGATGATTAATGATGGTAGTTTTGATGTTAGGGGTTACCTTGTCGGTGGCTTTAGCCATGAGGCACTTGGCGGTGATGCTCTCATTGGGTGAGTCGAAGAGATACACCCGTGGAGTCATCACAATGGCAACTGAGGCCATGGCAACCGACTCACCATCTTCATCATCGTCATCATCCTCATTGTACTCTTCTTGTACCACCAATGCCTTGGGAGGAGTCTTCTTGGTGAAGTTGCTCTTGTTGGGGAATGACTTGGCCTTGTCCTTTCGGATGAGCTTGCCACCATTGTCTTCCCTCTTCTCATACGGGCACTCCGCAACAAAATGACTCACATTGCCACAATTGTAGCAAGTCCTTACACGTTGCTTGCTCTTCGTGCCACTTGAGTTGTTTTTGTTAAAGTTTGGCCTTGAGTTTTTCTTGCTCCAAAATTGTCTTGAAGCAAGTGCCATGTGTTCATGATATGCATACTTTGTATCTTCGGGGTTGCTCTCCTCTTCTTCCTCTTCTTCTTCTTCTTCAACGCAGACCTTGGCCTTCAATGCAAGGTTGGGCTTCTTTGCCCTTTGAGAACGAAGCACCGCATTGTCGGCGGTCTTGTCCAAGATGTTCATGGCCACAAACTCATCCAACACTTCGCTTGAGGTCAAAGTGTGGAAGTCCGGCCTTTGACGAATGACGGAGGACATGGCCTTGTGGTAAGGCATCATTGCCTTGAGGAATTTGCGCTTGATCCAATTGTCATACGTGTCCTTGCTCCCATGACCTCGGAGTAAGACCGCGAATTTGGTTACTCTCCGATAAAGCTCACGAGGTTCTTCATCTTCTTTCATTGCAAACTCATCGGCTTCATGTTGCACCACTTCATAGTTGGAGCGTTGAATGCTTGTGCTTCCCCGGTAGAGCGAGACAACACAAAGCCATGCGTCTTTGGCCAAGTCGAAGGGCCCAAGATGAGGTAGATCTTCGGGTGGAATTGCATCTTGAATGATGAAGAGAGCATTCTCATTGAATTGGTTATCCGCGGCTTCTCGAGGAGTGAAGTTGCTTGGATCATGCGGATGGAAACCTTCTTCAATGATTCTCCAAAGATTAGTGTTCACATGATTTAAATGGCGCTTAAAGCGGTAAACACAAGAATCAAAGTCCTCATTTTTCACAATCTTAGGGGGAGGACCGGCATGATTCAAATGAGTGGAAGAAATCGGTCCACCATAAACAAGTGGTGGTTCCACATGAGCAAAGATGCCGGTGCCATTTTTACCACTAGAAGAAGGAGCCTTTTCACTACTAGCTTCCCCCTTGTCGGAGATAGCATCCGTCACCTTGTCGGTGGGATCACCCACTTTCAACGGTGCGGTGGATAGTTTAAGCCCTTCAAGGAATTTAGTAAACATGCTTTCAACCTCGGTCGTCATGGAGGTTTTCAATGTCTCCAAGGCCACATTGAACTCCTCATGAGAGACCGAGGTTCCCCCATCGCCCGTAGACGAGATCGGATTCACACCGGAGTTTTCCTCCACATCGTCTACGGTATCAACCATACTCTTCGGATGGTAAAGTCCTTAATAAAGAGACGAGGCTCTGATACCAATTGAAAGGATCGATATGGTTGACTAGAGGAGGGGGGTGAATAGGCAACTAACAATTTTTAGCTTTTCTTTAACAATTTAAACTTTGCATCAAAGTAGGTTGTCTAGATATGCAACTAGGTGAGCAACCTATGTGATGCAACAAAGATAGGAACACAAGCAAGCAAGAGATATATCACAAATAAGCTTGCTCAAGTAAAGGCACGAGATAACCAAGAGTGGAGCCGGTGGAGACGAGGATGTGTTACCGAACTTCCTTCCCTTTGAGGGGAAGTACGTCTCCGTTGGAGCGGTGTGGAGGCACAATGCTCCCCAAGAAGCCACTAGGGCCACTGTATCTCCTCACGCCCTCACACAATGTGAGATGCCGTGATTCCACTATTGGTGCCCTTGGAGGTGGCGACTGAACCTTTACAAACAAGGTTGGGGCAATCTCCACAACTCAATCGGAGGCTCCCAACGACACCACGAAGCTTCACCACAATGGACTATGGCTCCGCGGTGACCTCAACCGTCTAGGGTGCTCAAACACACAAGAGTAACAAGATCCGCAAGGGATTAGTGGGGGAATCAATTTTCTCTTGGTGAAAGTGTAGATCGGGGCCTTCTCAACCACTCCCGAGCAAATCAACAAGTTTGATTGGCTACGGAGTGAGATCGGGCGAAAATGGAGCTTGAAGCAACAATGGAGCTTTAGGGTTGGAAGAGGTAAGTCAACGGGGAAGAAGGGGACCCCCTTTTATAGTGGGGGCAACAATCCAACCGTTATCCACCAACCAGCCCGCAACCAGCGGTACTACCGCTCCAGGACAGCGGTACTACCGTTGGGCCACGCGGTACTACCGTGAGGAGCTGCGGTACTACTGCAGCAGTAGCAGCAGCAGCTAGGGCAGAACTTAAGCACATGGGCTGAGAACGATACTTCCGCAGCAGCGGTACTACCGCTCCTCCTTGCGGTACTACCGCAAGGCAAGGAACCCCAAGCCTGGGAAGAGTGTGGATAACAGAACATCTGTGCCTACATCCGTTGGAAAACGGACGTAGCCAAAATCCAACACAGTACTACCGCAGAGGAGCGGTACTACCGCCGGCAGCTGAGCCAAGCCGCGCACGGTACTACCGCAGAAGGGTTGCAGTACTACCGTGGTAGCGCGGATGTAAAAAATTACATCCGCCCCTACTACCGTGAGGGAGCGGTACTTGGCCTGGAGGTCACGGTACTACGGCTCCAAAGGAGCGGTACTACCGTGGGCACCTGCGATACTACCGCGCCACAACACGGTACTACCGCTGGTGCCTACGGTACTACCACTCATCAGGGAGCAGTACTACCGCAAGCCAACACAGCAGCCAGAACAAGGTAAAGAGAGACAAGCGGAGGATGCTCCAAGGTGCAGGGGAAAGGAGGGGACTAGGAAGAAACGTGTACGTGATGATTCCACCCGAACCTTTCCGACGCGGACCCCCTCTTAATAGTACGGCTTTCCTACGACTCAAATCCACCAGAAAGAAATGTAGAAAAACGATGTCTTCAATAGTCTTTGAGGGACACCAAGCCGTCTTGTGCCTAGCGAAGAAATGTCTGGGAAACTCAAGACACACGATTAGTTCGCAAACACATTGTCATCAATCACCAAAACACCTTAGGGATAAATATGCCCTTACAACCTTTGTTTCAACCTATTTCTGTTTCTTTTGGTTATCTTGTCCCTTGTGTGCCTTGCCAACCATATCTTTGGTGTTGGCCGCTGGGCAAGATGCTTTGTGTCCCAGGTGAACGGCTACTAGTTAGTCACAACTTCCTCAGCGTTGGCACCACCAGATTCAATCTTTTTGTAGCTAGCAGTACTTCAAGAGGTAGAGTCATTATCACCACAACTCATTGCCACACTTCTTTTTCCAGCGTCTACATCCACATTATGCACATTGTTATGCTGGGCAAAGTGTGGTTGCCTACTAGAAGACGTAAATTAGTACTGCTTAGCTGTTCAAATCCCTACACTCCTGGTAGCATGTTATGGTGTTCTCAGTAGTGTCAACGGCAAACATTGTGCCTGTTTCCAGTGCACCTCCTGGGGGTATTTCACACAAATACTTTAGATGAAAGTATTTTGCACATATACATGAGAAGGTCTTTGGGCCCAGTGCACCTTCCGTGAACATAGCAACGGCTCCTGTTGGAACAACTGGCCCTAATATCTTGCTTTCTACAATTCCAATACTGTATAAACAGCTGGAGGACTAACATTTTTTGGATTCTGTTTTGTGAGCATTCTACCATTCCTGCCATTCCTTCAGCAGTGGTACCAAATTCTTTGTAAGGAAGCAATATAACAGGATGTAAATAAGCTGTGTTCTCAACTGAGTTCTTAGAACTCAAGGCTTGCTCTTTGGGCATGGCATCATCTCGACAGTGCAATGAACCATGTATGGCATCATTGCTGTCCCAGAAATGTCCTGCCTCAAGTAGAACATGCCAAATCAATAATCTCAGACTATGTTTTATCTGCATCAGCAACATAATCCAACCAGGAGATGTCGGCCACCACATATGAAGCGGCCTTCGGGTCTTGGTTAGCACATGATTCATTGCACTCAGGCACTTTCTCACTGACAACCTGTCCCAATTCAGAACCTGGAATCTGGGAATCATTGCATTCAGCAACTGTTCAGACTTTTTTTTGCTACTCTCCAGTCTCCACTATTGCAGGAGACACTCAATGTTTCCATATCTGTGATTTCTACTCCTTTCTCGTATGGACTTCTTGCTCCTCTTTGCTGGTGGTGATGAAATACTCTTGGCTGGAGGCTTCCTTGATCAAACTTGTAGCTGAGAGATCAAGGAACTGGTCATGCTTAACAGACCCATGTGTGCATTTTCAGTTTTGGACACGGTACTAGACAGGTGACACTCAAAGATGGAATCAACAATTGTAGGAACCCTAGCGCTGGAAGCATCCTCCGCAACCTTCCACACTTCAGTTTCTACGCACCTGGTAGCCTTTGAGATGAGAGTATCCAGCGCCGACTCTCATGGTATCATGCTAAGGATAGGCAGTTCTTTGGTCTCTAGGATATACTTGTTCATGTAATTGAATATGTACTTAGTAACCAACCATTGAGCAACAGATCACAATGACACTGGAAGTAAAGAACTATAATAACTTTCTCTTTGTCAGACATGATAGTCCAGGGAGCAGTGTTTACAATCCCCAAATCTTGCACTAATACAGTGAGAAACTACCTCCAAGTGCAAGTATGTTCAACCCCCTCTACTCCCATCGCCAATGGGTAAATGCAGTCACTAGGATCAGTTCCAATAGAAGCTAGGAGAACACCGCCATACTTGGTCTTGATATGTACTTTCTGTTTGTCAGACATGATAGTCCAAGGAGCAGTATTTACAATCCCCAAATCTTGCACTAATGCAGTGAGAAACCACCTCCAAGCGCAAGTATCTTCAACCTCCTCTACTGCATCGCCAATGGGTTAATGCAGTCATTGGGATCAATTCCAATAGCAGCTAGGAGAACACCACCATACTTGGTCTTGATATGACACCCATCCAGGAAGATTATTGGTCTACATGCTGTCAAAAATCCCCTTTTACATGCATCAAAGGAGAAATACTACTGCAAATCTTCATCTCCATAAATAATCTTCATGGCATGTCTCCTAGCTCTCCCAAGCTAGTCTTTTTGCACAAATTGTAGAAATTTTTCTCAAACTCATCCGATCATCAGCTCTGAATGCCTCTATATACTTCAGAGAAAGGAACTTGTAGATAAAGGCCTTCACATCCCATGCCTTCCTACAGGTGTTTTCTTCGTTAAACTTCTTAATCATGATAACCTTGCTTATATTGTCATAAGATACCCACATATTAAATGGGCAACCATCAGCACATACTGCAAATATCCACTTTCTGTCATTCTTTGGAATGCTAATGTGTCGAATCGGGAGATGGGTACCTTCAGACAGCAGCCTCGCTTCCTGTCTTGTTTCCTGCGTGAGTGTGTGTCTCAGATGTGGCGGCTCACACGGGAGAAGGGAAGAGGGGCTCCTCTTCTAGGTCAGCACCTCTCATGGGCTTGGGCCCAAGAGATAGATCTTGATGGGCTAGGGCCCATACCAGTTCAACACTCCCCCTCAAGATGGGTGGTAGATATCTATCATCCCCATCTTGTCACACGCCAAGTTACAGTCCTTTGTTCCTAGTCCCTTTGTCAAGCAATCTACAAACTGCTGCCCAGAGCTGACATGAGTAAGGCTGATGATCCCAGCATCTAGTTTCTCTTTAATGAAGAAGCGATCAATTTCCACATGCTTCGTCCTATCATGTTGAACTGGGTTATTAGCAATGGCTATAGCTGACTGATTGTCACACCACACTCTTAAGGGTCCCTTCCTCAAAAGTTTTAACTCGCATAGTAGGTGCTTCACCCAGAGCATATCACACAACCCTTGAGATAATGCTCTATATTCAGCTTCTGTTGTTGATCTAGACACAACAGTCTATTTCTTGCTTCTCCATGACACCAAATTTCCTCCCACAAACACACAGTAGCCTGAAGTTGATCGTCTATCATCTTGACAGCTAGCCCAATCAGAGTCACTATAGCCATCCACCTCAAGATGTCCACTCTTCGCAAACCACAACCCTTTACCCGGAGTCCCCTTCAAGTATCTCAGGATTCTATGAACAATATTAAGATGCCCACTCCTTGGTTCATGCATGTATCTGCTCACCACCCCCACGGCATACGTAATGTCAGGCCTGGTATGACACAAGTACAATAACCTTCCAACCAGCTTCTGATAATCTTCCTTATTCACTAGCTCACATGATTGTGCTGTTATTTGTTGATTTTGTTCAATCGGAGTAGGGGCTGCACGACATCCCATCATGCCCATGTCACTCAAAAGATCCAAGGTGTATTTTCGTTGGCACAAAGATATTCCCTTCTCTGTCCGAGCCACTTCTATGCCAAGGAAGTACTTTAGATTTCCCAAGTCTTTTACCTCAAACTCCTTGTTCAGACACCCCTTCACTCTCTTTATTTCCTCCTCATCATCTCCGGTGATGATGATATCATCAATATACACTACAACAATGGTGATCTTCTTATCAATGTGTCTATAAAACACCGTGTGATCACCATTACATTGGCCATACCCCATATTCCAAACAGCTCGTCTGAACCTATCAAACCATGCCCTCGGTGATTGCTTCAGACCATACAAGGATTTCTTCAGCTTGCATACCTTCCCCGTAGTCTGTTCTGTGCCAAAACCAGGTGGTATCTCCATGTATACCTCTTCTTTCAAGTCACCATGTAAGAAGGCATTCTTGACATCTAACTGGTGCAATTTCCACCCAAAGTTTGCAGCACACGAGACCAATACCCGTACTGTGTTCATCTTTGCAACTGGAGCAAATGTCTCATCATAGTCAATTCCATAAGTTTGACTATATCCTCTGGCGACCAATCTAGCCTTATACAGTTCCACCTTGCCCTCAGGATTCTGCTTCACAGTAAAAATCCACTTGCAACTCACTGCTTTCTTTCCTGCCGGCAATGTGGTTAGCACCCATGTCTTGTTTTTTTTCAATGCTTCTAACTCCTCTATCATCGATTCACGCCACTTCGGATCTTGCTTTGCAGCCTTCCAATCCTTAGGGATAGACACGGTTTGCAGAGAGGCAACAAACGCCTTATATGAAGGTGACAAAGCCTTGTAAGACACAAAATTGCCAATATCAAGGTCATCACAAGCATCATCCTTTGGCAGAGCCTTCCTTGCTACCTCACCCTTCCTTGCCGCTTCACGTGTAGGTTTTCGCAACGCAATGGGCAGCTCCACTGTGTCAGATGAGCTTGCCTCACTGCCTTGTTGCTCCCCCTGCACTCTTGCCTCACTGCCTTGCTGCTCCCCCTGCACTCTTGCCTCCCTGCCTTGCTGCTCCCCCTGCACTTGTGGTTGCCGTCGAGAGTACACCAGGGTATTCGTCTGCCATCGATCCCGAACAGGAACCTGGAGAGCACCAATCTTAAGTGTATCGACAGTTGGCTCGACATGAGCCTGCACATCATCATCAGTGATGGTACTAACCGGAATTGTACCCACTATTGGTTGAACTTGAGCATGCACATCATTATCAGCGTTAATGTCCACAGAATCCCCGTGAGTATGAGACACATCCTTCTCTCCCTCTTGACCATCATGCACAGGGTGTAGGTGGTCAAGCTCTGCAAACAGCAGACTGAGATCAGACGGCTCACCATAGAATGGCTCAGACTCCCTGAACGTAACGTCCATACTTACAAACCTGCGTTTTTCAGAGGGACACCAACATTTATACCCCTGCTGACTAGACGAGTATCCCAAAAAGACACACTTCATTGCCCGAGGATCAAGCTTGCCAACAGATGGTCGGTGATCACGAACAAAGCAGGTACTGCCAAACAACATTGGCGGAACAACAAACTTATTATCTCCAACGAGCAACTCAGACGGAGATTTCATGCCAAGTATCCTGGAAGGTGTCCGGTTGATCAAGTATGTGGCTGTCATAACTGCATCATCCCACAAGAACTTAGGCACATTCATGGTAAACATCAACGACCGAGCAACCTCAAGAACATGACGATTCTTTCGTTCGGCCACTCCATTCTGAGGGAGGGTGTCCGGACATGAAGTTTGATGAAGAATCCCATGGTCAGCCATGAAAGCCCCAAAAATGTTGTTCACATACTCCGTTCCCTTGTCCGTCCTGAGCACCTTGACCTGTACCTGAAACTGGTTCTTTACAAGAGCATGGAAGTGCTGAAAACAGCTAAACACCTCATCCTTGTGACGCATCAAGTAAATCCAAGTCATGCGAGAATAGCAGTCAATAAAGGTAGCAAAATACTTCTTCCCATCCATTGACACCACTGGGCTAGTCCATACATCCGAATGAATAAGCATAAAAGGAGATATGCTCCTGAGCCCCTTACTCACATATGAGGCCCGTGTGTGTTTTGCATATTCACAAGCATCACATGTCAGCTTGCCTTTGCCTATTCCACACATAACATCCGGAAATATTCTACTCATCTTATCAAAAGATACATGCCCCATCCTATAGTGATGGATCATCGCCTGCTTCTCCTTATCCTCCATGGTTGCAGCACACACCAAGTCCGGCTGCACCTCCTAGTCCATGTACCAGAGCCCCCTACGCCTGGTGCCAGTCCCAACCGTCTGGCTCGTCTGTCACACCTGAATCAAGCAACCAAACTTGTCAAGGATCACACGACAGTCCATTTGATCAATGAGTGCACTGAAAGAGACCAAATTGACAGGAAAGGCTGGCACATGTAAAACTGACGATAGGGAAATGGTCGGAGTACACTTGACTGTACCAACCCCTATGACTGGTTGTTTTGTGCCATCAGCCGTTTGTATAGTGCTCGTGTGAGAGGGAGGATGCTTAGTGTAAGACTCGAACACACAGGAGTTACTAGCAACATGCTTAGATGCTCCAGAGTCAAGAACCCACTCTGGAGCACTCTCATTAGTAGCAAGAGATGCTCTTTCCGGATTACCTTCATCAGTGGAGGCCCAGTGAGCAAAGTCTCCATAGACAACATCATCTACATCTTTGCCTTTGGACCTCCCAGTGTCTCCTGCAACGGCCATGTGAGCCCTCTGACCCCCTGAGTGTCCTGAGTAGCCACCTCTGCCTCTAGAAGCCTGGCCCCATGAGGTCTCTGAGTATCCACCTCTGCCTCTAGCACTTCTACCTCTGCCTGTTCCCCCTCTGTTATATCCCCTGCCTCTGCCACGAGTTGGACATTCTCTCTTCCAGTGACCTACCTCCCCACAGATATGACATTTGGTGGGATCTCCCCACTCCATGCGCTCAGTGACTGCAAATGTCGAAGCTGGCACAACCTTCACGTCTGCATGCTCAAGGGATAGGCGCACCTCCTCTTGAGTCATCGCTGCAATAGCCTCGGGAATGGTAGGCAGACTAGGTTGGTGCAACAAGGAAGCCTTCCTGCCATCAAAGCAACCTTTGAGGCCAGCCAAAAATTTCAGCACACGCCTGCGTGCCATCCACTTATGCCCTGACTCGATTGAAGCCGCGTCATAGAGTTCCAGGGGATCACAGTTATCCTGGTCAGCCCATAGAGCCTGCAGTTCTGCCACGTATGTCATCACTGACATGCCATCATCTTGGCGCAGCAACCTAATCTTGTCCTCAATCTGAGCAATGAGCATGACATTGCCCTTGCCAGAGTATTGAGTGGACAGAATCTTCCATATCTCAGCAGGTGAGGATAGCCCCTCCACAGAGCGTCCAATGGAGGGCATCACAGAGTTCAACAACCACACCATAAGTACAGAGTGGATGACCTTCCACCTCTTGCCCTCTGCACTACGCTTGTCCCCTGGTTCTACAACGGTGCCCAACAAATATCCATCAAGCTCCTTCTGCTCCACAGCCCACAAAGCCCTCCTGGACCAGCTCAAATAATTTGTTGCCCCCTCTAGCTTCATGTCCAGGGGCGACATTTCAAGCTTTTGAGCCACTTCCTGTCGAGGAACGATGGCCCCAGAGTTGGACTCCGCGAGGATCTTAGCGAGCTTCTCCAAAGCCTCGGCAAGACCAGTTGGTTCAGCCATCGTTTGACAGGATAAGCAGCAAGAGCAAAACTCAGCCTCAGAGAGTCTTCTTTCCCAAGCAGCAGCACCACCACCACCACAACACCAAGCTCACAACAGCAAGTCCACAGAGAAAAAAAATCTCTGTAAAGCACACAAGCGGTCCAGCCCAGCCTCTTCCTGTTCCAGAACGAGCAGTCCAGCAGGCTGCACTTCTTTCTTCCTCTGCCGCAGCACCAAGAACCAGCCGCACAAGCACCAGCAGCTCAGCAAGCTTCCAGGAACAACACAAGGCAGCAGCAGCAGCTGCAGTTCCTCTTCTGTTCAGCAGCAGCTGCAGTTCCTCTTCTGTTCAGCAGCACCAACAGCAGCAGCTCCCCGCCGCAGCCTGACTCGCACACAGCCCAAATCCGCCGCTGCCTTCTTCCTCCTCCTCTTCTTGCCGCAGCCGCCTGCACAGCCCGCAGCAGCCCTCCTCGGCCGCCCCCTTTGCAGCTAGCCACCCCAGGGACGCAAAGCAGGACAAGAGGAAGCAGCACCTTCCAGGCCGCATCGCAGCTCCTCGAGCCCAGCCGCGCCGCCGCCGCACGCACCACAGCAGACCTGCCACCTCGCGCACGCACGCAGCCTCCTTTCTCGCCTGACCCCGCTGGGCCCCACCGCCGCCTCTCCGGCGAGGGACTACGCCGTCACCGTCGTCGCCTGGCTCGATACCATGTCGAGTCGGGAGATGGGTACCTTCAGACAGCAGCCTCGCTTCATGTCTTGTTTCCTGCGTGAGTGTGTGTCTCAGATGTGACGGCTCACACGGGAGAAGGGAAGAGGGGCTCCTCTTCTAGGTCAGCACCTCTCATGGGCTTGGGCCCAAGAGACAGATCTTGATGGGCTAGGGCCCATACCGGTTCAACATAATGTTTACTCTCTCCTTGCAAGAATACTCCTTGATAGAAGTCCTCAACACATCAACAATGGGAAAATTTTGTCCAACAGTGAACACTGGACTACTCATATCCTATTCTCTGAAAATTTTGAAATTAAACTTGATCTGTCCATCATCATCTGATTCTGGGTACTTGAGCTCTCCTTCATCAGATTGTTCTTCTTCAGCTAACTTTGTCTTCCCCTTCTTATCAGCAAAATCGTCAAAGTCATCATCACAAATATCTCCATCTTCAAGACCATAGTCACTGTCAACTATGGCATCATAATCCGGATCATCTGAATCTTTCTCATTGCCAACCTTCTCATTACTATCAGAATCATCAAGCTGACTTTCTGCCTCATCAATCTGCCTTTCTGGCTTCTCTTCAGGACTTGAGTGCATATGATTCCTTGGCTTTTGAGGACTGATGACAGGAGGCAGCTCGGCAGTGGGATATATCACGACATCGTCCATGTCATTCCCCACCACATTGGGCCCATGATCATAATACACAGTAAGAAACCTCTGTCCAGACCTTGCCATTTCAACCATACTGTCTGTCATTCTCCTGCCATAAGAACTGAAGACCAACATCCAAATTATACCCAGGAAAATGAACAAAGCAAGAAAATAAATCCCTACAGGGTTATCATCTCTATGTTGTGTCTATTAAAGTGGGGTCATCATCTACAAATAAATAGTACTCCCTGTCTTACATTTTGAGACAGAAGGAGTAGTTACTACTAACCAATGAAGGCTTTTCTAACTTTTATTGGGTAAGTTCAACCCAGTGCCATTAGGCGAGCTCTGTCCCTAAGTGCACTTGTATAAGCTGTGTTAGTGTAGGACTAGAGACATGACATCCAAACTGGAATTTATCCTACAAACTTCATTATTTCAGTGCCCTAGAATTTCTCAACCATTAACACGTTTAGGAAGCGAATAATTAAGTTTTTTTAAGTAGTGAACGATGAAGTAGAACACCAAACTGGAAGTCTAGAGCATACTTTGCCATACTTTACCAGATATTTGAAATGAAACGAAAACAGGTGTTATCAAACAATAAGAATGAAGTCTGAAAAAAAAATGTACATGGAGAATTTCATAAATACAACCACAATGTGACTTGCCTATTTTTATATAAAAACCGTTAGCTCAAAATACCACAAAAGCTTAGAGGTTAGCCCAGCTTGTGCAGGTTTGGTGAAAGTTAACATAGCTTACAATGTTCAGTTGAAGCTTCAGAAGGTTCTGTTGCATCAGTGTTGAATATTGGATTTTGCCCCGCTGTACGCGCTACACTTGATGCCTGCGCTAAAGCACTCTCTAATGCACTTCTCCACTTATTGAGTTCCTCCGTAGTTTCTTCCTGCTTGGAAAAAGATCGCACCATTAAATCCCTAGAGAGCGCCACACAGGTATGGTAGTCGTATTGAATATTAATCCAACAATTGCCCCTCTCAATCACAACCAGAGTTGCCACGTTCCACTGCTCCAGTCCCACAGCCACCCCTGTTGCCCCGCTATTTACTGATCCTGAAGAACAATACTAAGAAATGTCAATCGTCCCAATGGGAACACAAAGATCACTATGCCAAGAATTGTAGAAGATTTGAAACCAACCTTCAGAGTAAAAGTACACCCTTCGTGTCCATCAGGAAATAAAACTGTTAAAAGTTTCATGTCTTCTTTGACTACAACACTGAAATATTTATCCAAACTATATGTTTATCGGATAACATTAGAGGAAATTTCCCCTTTCAGCAAAATTCCAATTATGCAAAACATCGGAGCAATTGGCATGTTTAGAGGCCTATAGTTGCCCATAAATATCACGAAGAATCCTAATATGCTTCAGCAGTAGTACTTGCTCTGTAATCATGTTCACCCCCTAAAAAATGGTGACACTAACAGTCAATGATATCCCTGCCTTTACTATTTGCTTTCTGTAGTTCCGGTATCCAATTAATAGTATGAAGAGAGAATTTATATCCCGCTTCACATTCAGGTTCACTCCTTAAATTCTGCAAGTATCATTTGGTTTCCATCAACGTAGGATCTGCTACTTCCAATCCCCATGAAAAATCCACCGTAAATAACCTCCGCACTGAAACCATTGCTATGTGTGCCTACAACACATACAAAAAAGGCCCCTTCTATTCCAGTGTTGAAATTATTTTGAACTGTGATCTAGCAAAAACCCTAAACCCCAAATCTGATTAAAACAAAAGTTGACATAATTCGTAATCCACCATCCTTTGGTAAAAAAGAATGCAAGCCTCCCATAGTTGAGAACTTACTCTAGAGAGGCTTCTCTGACTTGTGTGTCGCTTGCATAAAAGATAAAACCAAGACTTGGTGGCCCGGTTCTACTGCTGCTGACCCCCTATCTTGCCAGATCTTACATATGCAACATAATGCCGTCCTGCCATGGTTCCCAGGTGCTCAACAACAACTGCTAACCGATAAGTGGTGATGTCATTATCTTTAGATCTGCATTTTAAGGAAAACAGTTATTTCTTATTTCCAAAGTAGAAGCCAATTTAAAGGCTGTAAATGACTCTTTCTACCCATAAATCACAGATAGTCAGATATGGAATTGGAAAGTGCACAATAGGTCCCTAAACTTGTGCAAGCATGTCTCTTGGGTTTTAAACTTGAGAATTACAACACACCTAGGCACCTAAAACTGTTCTGTACTAGAAACAGTGGAATTCTTATAGTAGAATTGGAACAGCTTCTTGAGTGACATAGCAATGGCTCCAGTCCTGATGGAACATCTGGTCCTACCATCATGCTGCGAAACCTGACAAGCCCTTGGAGGCTCTGCAGCACTGCATTGAAGAAACATGTAGTATTTCCAAGATTTGGCAGCCCTTGAAACCTTCCCCACCCCTGCCCCCTGAAACACAAGAGCCTGGCATGAAAACCACAGGGATCCAATCAAAGGAACACAAGGGAGGGGTCCCTCGAGAGGTTTAAGCGTCAGGTACCTGAGAAACGAATCCCCCGAAACTGCGGACGGGGTTGGGGCAGCAGGCACGCCAACAGGAACGGCTCCGCGCGTGAGAGGCTTCTCGGCAGCGGGGGCGGAGGCGCACGGCGGGGCTTCTCGTCAGTCGAGCTAGGCTACGGCGCGGCGGGGGCGGGGGCGGGGGCTAGGGATTCAGGCCGCGCCGCGCGGTGGGGATTGAGGGCCGCTAGACGAAGACCAAATGGTCAACGAGGCTTACATGTGGGGCCACCAAGCCGCACATTTCTTCCTCCCTTTGCAAAGTTGAACCGCGCCGCGCTGGGCATGCTTCCTCAGCGCCGGCTGCCTGCCGTCTGCCCATATAAACCCACCTTCCCTATCACCGGCATTCCCCACCCCAGTCCCCATTCCACCCCCAGCCAACCACCAGGAGAGAGCCCTCGCCTTCCCACCGAGCGTACGTAGAGTCCGAGGTCCGAGCCATGGCGGGCGCCCCCATCCCCATCGACATCCGCTCGCTGGAGGAGGCGCGCGACCTGTTCGATGCGGGCGGGCCGCAGCGTCGGCTCGCTCGTGGACGTCGCAGAGCTAGCCGTCCTCCTACGCGACGCCCGCCAAGCTCCACGGATGGGACTTCCTCAACTATCGCCAGGTCGCTTCCTCGGCGCCATTGCCTGGTACCTTGGTCGTCTGCGCGTCTACCACCTTCCCAACCTCCGCCATCGCCCGTACTATCCGCGCGCGGCCGAGAACGTCGCCCGCTGCGCCCGCGTCATCGACGTCCTCTCCTACGGCGTGGACCACGAGGACCACGAGCTGCGGAGCCGCGGGTTCGCCAACGGGTTCGCCCTCATCGCCGACCTCTCCCTAAACCAAGCCGCCTCCCCCCGTGGCAATCCGCAAAACCGTCATCGGCGCGATGATCGACCTCGACGACTACCTCGCAGTCATCCTGGTGGACGATCAGTGAGGGGCTCGTCCGCCCCGCGCGCCCGCCTCCAGTTGAACGCCATGGAATACTCTACTTGCATTGACTCGTCCTACTGCTTGCAGTTGAAGCTCCTAGTCATGGAATGCTTCTTCTGGATGGTGTTAGTCTTTGTCATCATCGGTTGTTACTTGTAAATCCTACTCCCTCCGTTCCAATTTACTTGAAAATACATCTAGATACATCCATATCTGCGACAAGTAATTCAGAACGGAGGGAGTAGTAGTACTGTATTTCATATCCCTTAGCTGTAAATCCAGTCCATCAGAGGATTTCTGCATCATAAATTCCTTGAGAATGATGTCAGACAATACGTACCTGTTCTTCTATACAGTTGTACTATATATGTGCTTGAGAATTGAGATGCATATTCACCGATTACGGTTTGTGTGCTTGAGAATTGAGATGAATATTCACCGATGAGTACATCTTCGTCGGACGGTGCCCGCCTCGCTCTCCTTGGTCTGGACGCAGCGCACACGGACCACCGGGTCCTGCCATCGGCATCACCCAAGGTCGGCGGCCGCGGCCGGAACGCGCACGCGTGGCAATGGGGTTCACGGCGCCCGCGGTGCCCCCTGAATCTCTAGTACTCTGCACTTGGGCACGCATGCACGCGCGCTCCAATCATCACCATGTCTTGATTTGGTGTGGCTTCGTGCTCCAAATTGGGTGGCTTCTTGCAGTGTATCGCGACTCAACCAGCTCCCTGTTCCCCCTGAATCTTATGTTCGCAACTGGCCTGTCCTCCTGTGCGATTCGATTCAGCTGCCTGTTTCTTTGCTGGCTTATGGATAGCACTAGCGCGATTTAGCGCTGCGTCTTCTTCAGTCTCGATTTTTGTTTCGTGCCATGCCAGCATGGGGGGCACACCGGATCCCATCCCACGGTCAGCAGGGTTCTCAATTTTATCTCCCTTGTTTGATTGAATGACAGAAACATGTCGGTCAGCAAGTATGTACAGTGTTTCATCGGCAGGGGGCAAGCTGTTTCTTCTCTCATAATTCTATTTCTACACTGCAGAGGCACTACCGGAACAGGGCTCGATGCCGACGGCCAAAAGTATGCTGACGGCCACCGTCGGCCTATTCTAGACTATGCCGACAGCTGGCCCCAGGCCGTCGGCGTACAACGGCCGTCGGGCTATCCCAGTATACGCCGACGGCCCCCGTCGGCAAAGAACGGCCGTCGGCATAGACCAATCTACGCCTACAGCCGCCGTCGGCATATATAGGCCGTCGGCAAAGCTGCGGGTCCGGCGACCACGCCCGTGACAGGCGGCTAACGGCGTCAGATCTATGCCGACGGCGGGGACGGGCGGCCGTCGGCATAGATACGAACGCCACGTCATCGATCCAAAGCGCACCGGCCAAGGCCTATGCCGACGGTTGCCGTCAGCATAGATGACACGTCATCGATCCGCACCGTGCCGGCCATTTGCCCTGGCCGCAACTATGCCGTCGGCATATATATATATATATATTTGCTTTTTTCATAGCTATATTTTATGTTTTCTTACATATTATTATTTGACTAACTTACATATAGCATGTGTTAAGATAAGCATACATACATTATTTTTGGTTCTATAGGGAGGTGTGTGACCCCCCTCACGGACGGCGCCGCCGCCGGCCGGCACCTGGAGTGGGGAACAGCCGCATCCGGTCTATATATAGGAAGGGGACTTTGCTCCCAAGTGTTTATATATATCGGATGACCTACCACAACCGGGTGGTGTTGTGGTATGTCCGAAGAGAAGGCACGGGTCTCCGGGACATGGCACCCATCACGGACAGCGCCGCCGCCGGCACCTGGAGGGGGCAAACGGATGCGTCGGGTCTACACGGAGGGGATGTAGCTGTCAGTTTGGCCCGGATGTTGCTTCCAGGTGTCCATCTGAGCTGACCTGACACAACCGGGTGGAGAGGTCCACTGTTCAAAGCCCATACGTGGGAAGTCAAAGGGCTAGATTTCAGGGTCAACTGCTCCAGGGTTAGGCAGGACGGGGGCCCTGGGGGGGTAGCAATGCCACCGGAGCGTCGCACCGGCCCCTCATACATGCGGGGTGGTATTGTGGCATGTCCGAAGAGGCGGCACGCGTCTCCTGGGTTTGGCCCCCCTCACGGACGGCGCCACCGCCAACACCTCGAGGGGGAAACGGACGCGTCGGGTCTACACGTAGGGGATGTAGCTGCGGGTTTGGCCCGGATGTTGCTCCCAGGTGTCCCTTTGTGCTGACCTGACACAGCCGCGTGGAGAGGTCCACTGTTCAAAGCCCGTCCGTGGGAAGTCAAAGGGCTAGATATCGTGGTCAACCGCTCCAAGGTTAGGCGGGACGGGTGCCCTGGGAGGGGTAGCAATGCCACCGGAGCGTCGCACCAGCCCCTCATACATACGGGGTGGTGCGGTGGCATGTCCGAAGAGGCGGCACGCGTCTCCGGGGTTTGGCCCCCCTCACGAACGGCAGCACCGCCGGCACCTGGAGGGGGGAAACGGACGCGTCGGGTCTACACGGAGGGGATCTTGATGTGGGTCTGGCCTGGATGTTGCTCCAAAGTGTTCCTATGGGCTGACCTAACACAACCGGGTGGAGAGGTCCACTGGTCAAAGCCCGTCCGTGCAAAGTCAAAGCCCGCCCGCCGCCGGCACCTGGAGGGGGGAAACGGACGCGTCGGGTCTACACGAAGGGGATATATCTGTAGGTTTGGCCCGGATGTTGCTTCCAGGTGTCCCTCTGAGCTGACCTGACACAACCGGGTGGAGAGGTCCACTGTTCAAAGCCCGTACGTGGAAGGTCAAAGGGCTAGATCTCGTGGTCAACTGCTCCAGGGTTAGGCGGGATGGGGGCCCTGGGTGTAGCAATGCCACCAGAGTGTCGCATCGGCCCTCATACATGTGGGGTGGTGTTGTGGCATGTCCGAAGAGGCGGCGCGCGTCTCCGGGGTTTGGCCACCCTCACGGACGGCGCCACCGCCGACACCTCGAGGGGGAAACGGACGCTTCGGGTCTACACGGAGGGGATGTAGCTGTGGGTTTGGCCCGGATGTTGCTCCCAGGTGTCCCTTTGTGCTGACCTAACACAACCGCGTGGAGATTTCCACTGTTCAAAGCCCGTCCGTGGGAAGTCAAAGGGCTAGATATCGTGGTCAACCGCTCCAGGGTTAGGCAGGACGGGGGCCCTGGGGGTAGCAATGCCACCGGAGCGTCGCACCGGCCCCTCATACATGCGGGGTGGTGCGGTGGCATGTCCGAAGAGGCGGCACGCGTCTCTGGGGTTTGGCCTCCCTCACGAACGGCAGCACCGCCGGCACCTAGAGGGGGGAAACGGACGCGTCGAGTCTACACGGAGGGGATCTTGCTGTGGGTCTGGCCCGGATGTTGCTCCAAAGTGTTCCTATGGGCTGACCTAACACAACCGGGTAGAGAGGTCCACTGGTCAAAGCCCGTCCGTGCAAAGTTAAAGCCCGCCCGCCGCCGGCACCTGGAGGGGGGAAACGGACGCGTCGGGTCTACACGAAGGGGATGTAGCTGTCGGTTTGGCCCGGATGTTGCTTCCAGGTGTCCCTCTGAGCTGACCTCACACAACCGGGTGGAGAGGTCCACTGTTCAAAGCCCGTACGTGGAAAGTCAAAGGGCTAGATCTCGTGGTCAACTGCTCCAGGGTTAGGCGGGACGGGGGCCCTGGGGGGTAGCAATGCCACCGGAGCGTCGCACCGGCCCCTCATACATGCGGGGTGGTGTTGTGGCATGTCCGAAGAGGCGACACGCGTCTCCGGGGTTGGCCCCCCTCACGGACGGCGCCACCGTCCACACCTCGAGTGGGAAACGGACGCGTCGGGTCTACACGGAAGGGATGTAGCTAAGGGTTTAGCCCGGATGTTGCTCCCAGGTGTCCCTTTGTGCTAACTTGACACAACCGCGTGGAGAGGTCCACTATTCAAAGCCCGTCCATGGGAAGTCAAAGGGCTAGATATTGTGGTCAACCGCTCCAGGGTTAGGCGGGACGGGGGCCCTGGGGGTAGCAATGCCACCGGAGCGTCGCACCGGCCCCTCATACATGCGGGGTGGTGCGGTGGCATGTCCGAAGAGGCGGCACGCGTCTCCGAGGTTTGGCCCCCCTCACGAACGGCAGCACCGCCGGCACCTGGAGGGGGAAAACGGACGCGTCGGGTCTACACGGAGGGGATCTTGCTGTGGGTATGGCCCGGATGTTGCTCTAAAGTGTTCCTATGGGCTGACCTAACACAACCGGGTGGAGAGGTCCACTGGTCAAAGCCCGTCCGTGCAAAGTCAAAGCCTGCCCGTCGCCGGCACCTGGAGGGGGGAAACGGACGCGTCGGGTCTACACGAAGGGGATGTAGCTGTCGGTTTGGCTCGGATGTTGCTTCCAGGTGTCCCTCTGAGCTGACTTGACACAACCAGGTGGAGAGGTCCAATGTTCAAAGCCCGTACGTGGAAAGTCAAAGGGCTAGATCTCGTGGTCAACTGCTCAAGCGTTAGGCGGGACGAGGGCCCTGGGGGTAGCAATGCTACCGGAGCATCGCACCGGCCCCTCATACATGCGGGGTGGTGTTGTGGCATGTCCGAAGAGGCGGCACGCGTCTTCGGGGTTTGGCCCCCCTCACGGACGGCGCCACCGCCGACACCTCGAGGGGGAAACGGACGTGTCGGGTCTACACGGAGGGGATGTAGCTGTGTGTTTGGCCCGGATGTTGCTCCCAGGTGTCCCTTTGTGCTGACCTGACACAACCGTGTGGAGAGGTCCACTGTTCAAATCCCGTCCGTGGAAAGTCAAAGGGCTAGATATCGTGGTCAACCGCTCCAGGGTTAGGCGGGACGGGGGCCCTGAGGGTAGCAATGCCACCGGAGCATCGCACCGGCCCCTCATACATGCGCGGTGGTTAGGTGGCATGTCCGAAGAGGCGGCACGCATCTCCGGGGTTTGGCCCCCCTCACGAACGGCAGCACCGCCGGCACCTGGAGGGGGAAGCGGACGCGTCGGGACTACACGGAGGGGATCTTGCTGTGGGTCTGGCCCGGATGTTGCTCCAAAGTGTTCCTATGGGCTGACCTAACACAACCGGGTGGAGAGGTCCACTGGTCAAAGCCCATCCGTGCAAAGTCAAAGCCCGCCCGCGCCGCCGGCACCTGGAGGGGGGAAACGGACGCGTCGGGTCTACACGAAGGGGATGTAGCTGTCGGTTTGGCCCGGATGTTGCTTCCAGGTGTCCCTCTGAGCTGACCTGACACAACCGGGTGGAGAGGTCCACTGTTCAAAGCCCATACGTGGAAAGTCAAAGGGCTAGATCTCGTGGTCAACTGCTCCAGGGTTAGGCGGGACGGGGGCCCTGGGGGGTAGCAATGCCACCGGAGCGTCGCACCGGCCCCTCATATATGCGGGGTGGTGTTGTGGCATGTCCGAAGAGGCGGCACGCGTCTCCGGGGTTTGGCCCCCCTCACGGACAGCGCCACCGCCGACACCTCGAGGGGGAAACAGACGCGTCGGGTCTACATGGAGGGGATGTAGCTGTGGGTTTGGCCCGGATGTTGCTCCCAGGTGTCCCTTTGTGCTGACCTGACACAACCGCGTGGAGAGGTCCACTGTTCAAAGCCCGTTCGTGGAGAGTCAAAGGGCTAGATATCGTGGTCAACCGCTCCAGGGTTAGGCGGGACGGGGGCCCTGGGGGGTAGCAATGCGACCGGAGCATCACACCGGCCCCTCATACATGCGGGGTGGTGCGGTGGCATGTCTGAGGAGGCGGCACGCGTCTCCGGGGTTTGGCCCCCCTCACGGACAGCGCCGCCGCCGGCACCTGGAGGGGGGAAACGCACGCGTCGGGTCTACACGGAAGGGATGTAGATGTGGTTTTGGCCCAGATTTTTCTCCCAGGTGCCCCTCTGAGCTGAGCTGACACAACCGGTGTGGAGAGGTCCACTGTTCAAAGCACGTCCATGGAAAGTCGATCAAAGGGCTAGATCTCGTGGTCAACCACTCTAGGGTTAGGCGGGACGGGGGCCCTGGGGGGTAGCAATGCCACCGGAGCGTCGCACCGGCCCCTCATACATGCGGGGTGGTGTGTTGGCATGTATGAAGAGGCGGCACGCGTCTCCGGGGTTTGGCAAAGCTCACGGACGGCGCCGCCGCCGGCACCTGTTGGGGGAAACGGATGCGTTGGGTCTACACGGAGGGGATCTTGCTGTGGGTCTGGCCCGGATATTGCTTCAAAGTGTTCCTATGGGCTGACCTAACACAACCGGGTGGGGAGGTCCACTGGTCAAAGCCCGTCCGTGCAAAGTCAAAGGGCTAGATCCCGTGGTCAAACGCTACACGGTTAGGCGAGATGGGGGGCCTGGGGGTAGCAATGCCACCGGAGCGTCGCACCGGCCCCTCATACATGCGGGGTGGTGTTGTGGCATGTCTGAAGAGGCGGCACATGTCTCCGGGATGTGGCACCCCTCACGGATGGCGCCGCCGCCAGCACCTGGAGGGGGGAAACGGACGCGTCGGGTCTACACGGAGGGGATGTAGCTGTGGTTTTGGCCCGGATGTTGCTCCCAGGTGTCCCTCTGAGCTGACCTGACACAACCGGGTGGAGAGGCCCACTGTTCAAAGCCCGTCCGTGGAAAGTCAAAGGGTTAGATCTCGTGGTCAATCGCTCCAGGGTTCGGCACGACGGGGGCCCTTGGGGGTAGCAATGCCACCGGAGCATCGCATCGACCCCTCATACATATGGGGTGGTGTGGTGGCATGTCCGAAGAGGCGGCACGCGTCTCCGGGGTGTGGCCCCCTTCACGGACGGCGATGACACGGTAGTAGACGGATCGGGCACTCGCATAGTTACCGGATCAGGCACTCGTAATGGTACAATTTAGCAAGTAATTGTATCATAAAGAAATGTTGCTGACCATAGAAAAAATTCGGTTTAGAAAAAAATATACGTGATATTTTAGAAAATTGGTGTACAATATAAAAAAAGATCATGTATTTAAAAATAACTAGCAGAGTTACCCGCGCATTCGCGCGGCTAGATAAAGTTTAATTGTTCTCAGTTCTCGAAAAACTGTTCTCTAGTGCACTTGTTGTACGCTTTTTTGTTTCAAATTTTAGTAGTTATGTTGTTAGGAAATCATTCTGTGTAATAATTATTAGGATACTGGGAACACGCCAAAAAGGATATTAGAAACATTAAATTCAAATTTGCATGTGACTTTCCATTAATTTTAGCTGAAGGCTTAAACATTCAAAAAATGTCAGAATGCGTGGTTTTAGCGTTGGACATATGTAGTTAATTCGTTGTTGGTTAGGAACTTTGTATCACTTATTTTTGTAGGTTGACTAAGGTTCAACTTTAGAATAGGTAGTTGCTTAACTATAATTATTACTTTATTTTAAAGTGCTTATGTAGTTTCCAATTTTTTATGAGCTAAGCATAATTCTTTTGTCAAGAAGCAAGCTCAAATATGTTTTGTTCTCCTACCTTATACGATTGTAAGAACTCCTTAATTTCCTTTGTAGTCTCTCATCTCAATCAATCTTTTTCTTGCCATTGTTCATCTCTTCGGTGCTCAGCTTGTTATCAGCACTCCTGGCTAGCCCCGGTGAAAAGTATGCCTTTCAGCTTCTACCATGAAACAAATACTTGTGAGGATGGTGTTTCCATTCAGGAGACTTTGTAGACACATGAAAGACACACATTTTCTTGCGGTGACATTTTATTGCAGGATATATAGTAAAATCACGCAAATGTTTATAAATTTAGAAGCCCTATTTTTTTACATCATACACGTATTTGTATTTTATGCGTATCAAGTTTTTTAGGAATATAAACAAAAACTAAGTCTTAGAAAGGAATGTGTGACTTGCCCATTTGCACAGCTTGATTTACTATATACTTCCTTTGTATCAAAATATAAGATGCTCTTTGACACTATAATTGTGTCAAAATGTGTCTTATATTTGATACGGAGCGAGTATGTACATATTATTGTTAGCCAATTATTTAATACTACCTTTATCTGTTTCATCTGATAGTTCACACCTATATGAGTAAAAATGAACAGCTTGAGTAAAATATGGCACTTGTTTTGCCAAAAAAAATCCATGTAAGTGTAGTGGGTAAATGTTGGTTAATATTTTTTGTGTCAGGACAGGCGCCTTTTATACAAAGCCATAGTGATTCATAGTATTCTCCAGTTTCATACGACACTGACATTCCTCTATCTATCTGTCTTTACGACAGCAGTTTTTTAATATATTTTCCCAATATATTAAATATGAGTTTTTTTCTATTTTTTTCCTAGTTGTTGTGTTTTCTGATTCATGCAAAAGCATGCCGTTCTTTCGCCGTTATCCAACCATTATGGTTGTTGCAAGAACATCATTTTCTCCATTGTACGACACATCAAAAGTATGTTAATTAGTTGGTATTTATCCTCTATCATCCATATTATATTTTTAGTTCAAAAATCATATTTATATTGAACTACTGTTTTCTGATTCATGCAATAGCATGCCGTTCTTTCGCCATTATCCAACCATTATGGTTGTTGCAAGAACATCATTTTCTCCTATGTACGACACATCAAAAGTATGTTAATTAGTTGGTATTTATCCTCTATCAATCCATATTATATTTTTAGTTCAAAAATCATATTTATATTGAACTACTAATATGGGTGTAAAAAGTGTTGCGACTTCCAAGACATGGATATTTGGGTACCTCTATCTTTAGGGTTTTCCTCACCTCTCTTGCATTATATACTGAAGTTTGTTTGCTCGCCATTTGATCATGATTTAATTTCTTTCCTCATGGCTCACACCTGGTCTTGGTCACGGTTAATTGATCGGTCTGCTTGATTTGAATGCTTGTAATATGCTACATTCGAAACAATAAGGCGTGCACTGATGATTGTACTCTTAAACATAAACTGATGGATGTCTATGCAATAATATATGCAGGTTGAGGCAAATAAAAAAATGAAAATTCTTGATTGGTGGCACAGTGTTTGATACTAACAAATCTTGCGTGATGAGGTAGTTGTATGATTAGAAAGCAGAGGTGCACTACTAATGCAATTGGGAAAGCATTTGAATTCTAGAGGGCAGCTTGTAAATCCCCTATGTCATGCGCATGCATGCACGTACTTATGGTGCATTTGTGTCATTGCACGTGACGTACCTGAACTTTGTACTTATCGGTGTATATTAGCTAAACCTGCTTAAATCTTGTAATTTATTGTTGGTGGCGAACTGAAATTAGTAATCTGCAAAATTATCTAACCAACCTTTCACTTCCTTTACAGTATAAATTATAAATTTACATAAAAGTAATAATTTCATTATTTTTTCAGTGGCTACCTCGTGATATTTGGTACATTCTACAATTGCAAAGTTGTCAAATACATATATAGAACTCTACGTTAATCTTTTACTGGCAAATTTTTATCAGATTCTTCTATATAGTAGTATGACTTGTCATCGCCCTTAAAAAATGAAGAAAAAAATTAGTATTTACCTATGGACGACGATATATTTACAAATATTTAAAAATACATATGTTTGTCAAGATCGGATTGATGCTTACAAATGCCCCAGTTGAAGGGTTGATCGAATCTCTCGCTCATTATTCACACTCAATATAATCCTCATTATTCTCAGTATAATCCCAAAGTCACTAATTCTTGGACGCCCCATTGTTGTTGCCTTCAAAATTAAAAACATGGTTGTTTATTCATAGTGTACATATGAATTCTGATGGGAACTAAATGATTTAACTATATAACACTGCACATTAAAGATGATTTAGTAAGCTACGAAGATAGGCTAAGATGGATACATCTAAACGGCATGAAAAAATCTAACTACATTGTTGTCTGCCGCTGTATTGGATGCTTCCGAGCGTCATGGCACTGTAGATGTACCGCAGTCTCCTGTCTGGCCCTAAATTTGCTGGTGTTGAGGCCGCATGTGTTGATAATGTATCCGATGAAAATCAATCAGACAACTGTGTGTTTATCCTTTTTTTTTTGCCAGACACCTTATCTTTTTTCTCTTCTGTTTGACTCCTTGCGATGGAAACTATTCAGCTACGTGTCCGTCTAAGACTCTCCTTTCTTTATTCTTTCTCGCTTTTGATTAGGCAACTGTCAGGGCGTGTAATGCTTTTCTAGACGTGTCTCCTCCTGGCCGTAAGTCAGCTTATCTTTTTCTTTGGTTCACGTACAGATTGACCGACCAGTATACATCTAGATGGTAGTTTTTTTTTGGAGAAATTTCTAGTTGATTAGTTGTGGCTTATATATCAGATTAATCTAGGCCGCTCAAATAACTTAACTCTAGAGCGTTAAATCTTCACCGTTCGTTTTCTATCATTTTAACAATATAATAGATGTTTCAAACCATTAAAGAAAATGTATGGTACATTTTAAATAATGTTCATGCATGTCAAAAATATGTATACCATGTATCATTTTTAATATAATTATATATCATGTATCATTCAAAAAAAATTCAAGAACGTGTATTTGGAAATATTTAATATGCACGTACAAATATTTTATATGTATATGAAACTTTTCAATGCATATAACAATAATATACACTAAAAATATATTTGAAGACAGTTAATAATATATGCCACGTGTATATGGCTAGTTTGTAATTAACATGTAAAAAAGAAATATATCTATGCCGACGGCTAAGCCGTCGGCATAGGTCGCCTTATCCACTCGCGGCCACCCCTCATCCACTCATTCTCTCCCCCGAGCCTCATCCACTCACGCGCCGCCGCCTCGACCCCGCACCGCCGCCCGCTCCTCCTCGCCTCCACCTCGACCGCCGCCCGCTCCTCCCCGCCTCTAGCTGCCCGCCGCCCGCTCCTCCCCGCCTCCATCCCGACCTCCCCTTCCCTTGCCCCTCCCCACCTCCACCCCGACGCCGCCCGCTCCTCCCCGCCTCCACCCGACGCCGCCCCGGCCTCCCAAACCCCACCCGACCCCACAACGCCGCCGTCTACCCGCCCCACGCCGACCCCGTCTCGCGCCGCCGCCGACCGCAGGGCTCCCCGCCCTGGCTCGGCCTCCCGGAGCACGCAGGCCACCCCGACGAGCACTTGTGGGCGCGGCTTCGGCCGGCCCTTCTCGTCCATCGTCGACCCTCTCCGCCTCATTGAGCACCTCCCTCCACCTCCGGACGCCGCCGTGCCCCCACCCAGCCCCAGTGAGCACCCCCTCCCACAAACCGTTGTTGTCGTTGCTTGTGTTCATGGTGGCTAGATGAATAGATAGATGCTAGATAGATGGATGGATGCTAGATGAATAGATAGATGGATGCTAGATGAATAGATAGATGGATGGATATTTAGATACATACTAGATAGTTTTGTGTAGTTTTATTAGGTATTTAGATACATACTAGATAGTTTTTACTAAGTTTGTGAATATAGATGAATTAGATGTTGGGCAAATTTGTGATAGATGGATGGATATTGGTGAAGTTAGTGTTTTGGTAATGTTGATTCATATATAAGAAGCAAATCGAGGCACTTGGTTTCTAAAATACTTAATAAAGATTTTTTTTGCAATTTGACATGTTGTTTCATGTCGATTCATAATGTTGTGCCAAATTGTTAATGTGAGGTGATGACCTAAATTTTTTTCACTCGGTGTAATTAACAGGATTTTTGGTGTTTCCATCTTCGTGGAGTGATCGTCGACGTTGGAGGTGTTGGTCCACGATCGTCCCTCTCCTTTGATCGACTACATCGGAGGGTGAGCAACAATTCCATGACCTCGTCCACTTTTTTTCCATGTCACTAGATTAAATTTTCATATCAAGTCGCGTAACCTAGGTCTCCCGTCCGGAAGGGTTGCATCGATAAATATGCATTCAATTGCATATTTATCACCGCAGCTCTTTCGGATTGTCCAGCGCTTTCCACGGACAGCCCGAGGTTGTGTAGATTGGGTACGTTGTTCATGCTCTACCCCGTTCCGAGACAGGATTTCGGCGGCGCCTCCCTGTTGTTCTCTGGATGCACATTCTCTCGGCATTTTGCTGAGACGTGTATTTGGAGAACAGCGGGGAAGTGCTGCCGAAATTTTGTCTCGGAATGGGGTAGAGCATGGACAACGTACTCAATCTACACATTCTCGGGTGGGATTAGGACCCATCTTTACCTATTAGCGATGTAGGTGGATTAAATGTCGTTTCTCGTCAAGCTTGTAAAAAATAAAATATTGATGTGAGTAATTTAAATGAATCCTTAATTTTGTTGTGTGGCTTCCAATAAAGCAGAGATGGCAGATAATCAGTGGATGTATAGTGGGTTTTTCTGTCTGAATCAAGTAACAACAGAGTGGGTCGAGAAAACTGATGTGTTTTTGAAAGAGATATTCCGTAGTACAATGAGGATGGTGCCAGAATGCCCGTGTGCCAAATGTAAGAGACGTATCCGCAGAGATAAGAGTGAGATGACTAAGCACCTTCGCACACATGGATTTATGCCCAACTTTAATATGCCGATAAACATTGCCCAGCGGGACCGTGGTAGAGAGGATGTGATACGACAACGCGTCGCTGGTTATGAGGATGATAGGGTTAGAGACATGCTAGATGATGTCTTTGCTACACAGCCGACACCTCCGTCACATTCAGCCAATGAACCGAAGGAGCCGGAGGAAACCGCAAAGGCCTTCCTGGAAATCTTGGCCTCGTCAAAGAAACCTCTCTATGAGGGTGCCAAGCTGTCTGTGATGGATGCCATCTCGCAACTGATGGCAGTCAAGGCTGAGTACGGCTGTAGCCGAGGTTGCTTCGAAGCATTTCTAGGAGTATGGGCTAACAGCCTGCCTGAGGGCCATGAACTGTCGAAAACCATGTGCGCTACGAAGAAAATCATGAAGGCACTCTCCATGGACTATGAGAAAATACATGTTTGTCCAAAGAATTGCCTTTTGTTTAGGCATGAGTATGCGGATGACAAGTACTGTAGGAAGTGCGGTTCCTCTCGGTATATTGAGGTGGTCGATAAGCATGGTCAGAAGCAGCAGCTAAAAATCCCTGTGAAGGTTCTTCGGTATCTTGATTTTATAAAATGACTGCAGCGCCTTTTCGTCACCGAGGAGTCTGCCAAAATGATGAAGTGGCACAAGGAAGGGAAAAGGTACAATCAAAAAAAAATTGTACATCCATCAGAAGGTGAAGCATGGAAGTCATTCGATATAGAGTACCTAGAGGAAGCAGCCGAGGCTGGGAATGTCAGAATTGCTATAACAGGTGATGGGTTCAATCCATATGGTATGTCGTCTAATCCATACAGCTGCTGGCCCGTATTTGTTATTCCACTCAATCTCCCTCCCGGCGCCATAATGCAACGCAAGACCATGTTCCTGTTGCTTATAATTCCGGGGCCTGAATATCCGGGGAAGAATTTGAGTGTGTTTATGCAGCCGTTGGTGGATGATTTGCACCATTCTTGGTACTTCCCAAGGTTGACATACGACCAGCATCTGCAGAAAAATTTCTTGATGGAAGTTTGGCTACAATATTGCATGCATGACTTTCCCGGCTATGCCCTGTTCTGCGGATGGTGTACAAGTGGAAAGATGCCTTGCCCAGTGTGCATGCAGGCCTTGATTTTCATTTGGCTGAAGAAGGGTGGCAAGTATGTTGCCTTTGACCTGCATCGACGGTTCCTCCCTCCAGACCATCCTGATAGGGAAGACAAGAAGAACTTCACAAAAGGCAAAGTTGTCCATGAAGTAAATGAGATTCCAACTTTTTGTGGTGCGGATGTGCTTGCTCAGCTGAAAGCTCTTAAGCCTGCCGGTGAAGGCAAAGGCAAAGGCAAAGCCACAAGCGAAGACGAGGCGCGAGGGCAAAGGAAAAGGGAAAGGGAAAATGTTTTGAAGGATATGGTGAGACGCACAACTGGACTCACATTATCCCTTCATGCAGCTTCCCTATTTTAAGGACCTCAAACTTCCATACAACATCGACGTGATGCACACCGAAAAGAATGTCGCAGAGTCCCTTTTTCACACGATCCTCAACATTCCTGATAAGGCAAAGGTTAATGTTAATGCTAGAGTCGATCAACAGAATATTTGTGATAGACCACGTCTACACATGCAGCCTCCCACAGGCAGTCGAAAATCTTGGTTCAAGCCAGATGCTGACTTCGTACTTAAAAAGGATCATAAGATGGAGGCATTCAAGTGGCTGAAACACGTCGTGAAGTTCACTGATGGTTATGCGTCGAATATAAGTAAAGGGGTCAATCTTTCAACGGGCAGAGTGACCGGGCTCAAGAGTCATGACTATCATGTATGGATTGAGCGGATTATGCCGGTGATGGTTCGGGGCTATGTTCCCGAGTGTGTCTGGCGTGTGCTTGCGGAGTTAAGCCATTTCTTCCGCACGCTTTGTGCTAAAGAAGTATGTCTTGAGAAGATAAAAAAAATGCATAAGAATGCGTCGGAGTTGATATGCAAGCTAGAGAAGATCTTCCCGCCAGGCTTCTTTACTCCGATGACACATCTCATTTTGCACCTCGCGAACGAGGTATTGTTGGGGGGCCCTGTGCAGAATCGTTGGCAGTACGGCCTTGAGAGACAGAACAAGCATCTAAGACAGAAATGTGGAAACAAAGCTAAGATTGAAGCTTCCATAGGTGAGGCAGTTATCCTAGAGGAGGTGGCAGACCTCAGGACATCCTACTATCCGGATCATGTTCCCATGTTGCACAATAAGGTGTCTCGATACAATACAGAAGAACCCAAGTATAAACCCAAGTTGCCTCTATTCGGGCAAGGTGGCAGGGCTGGATGCTCGACACCTTATCTCATGCCACGAGATGAGTGGGAGGATGTCATGTTCTATATCTTGCACAACATCAAGGAAGTTGAGGATGAGTGGATGAGGTAATACCTTTGCACCATTCTTTTAGTCAATTCGTTATGTTCACTTTGCCTAGTTCTTATTCCGCTTTTCTTATTGTAGTCGATTCGTTGAAGAAGAGTGGACGGGAATGCTACCTCCGACCGAAGCGGAGGCACTTGCTCTTCTCCGAAAGGGTGCTGATGGAAGGAAAAATTTCATTGCGTGGTTCATGGAGAAAGTAATTTTTCACACTTCACTATTACCTATTTAAATTAAACTCATGTACCCTATAATTTCAATTAAACTCATGCACCCTATAATTTCAATTAAACTTGTAGGGAAATGATCCGACCGAATCAATGGATGAAGAATTGAGATGGGTTTCCATGGGTTTTGACCCTGCCGTCATGACATGCCAAAAGTATGATGTGAATGGGTATCGCTTCCATACAGGGGAGCACCAGAACAGTCGGCCTGATCCCAAAACCATAAATACCGGAGTCTTCACTGAAGGAGATAATAAAGTAGATTACTACGGAAGGGTAGGAAAAATATACGAGCTTACATTCAAACGTAGCAGCGAACACCTAAGTCTCACTGTGTTCAAATGCCGATGGTTCGACCCCAAAAAGGGTCTGAGATATACGCCTTCTATTGGTTTAGTTGAAGTTAAACCATCAACCGTCTATGTCAGAGCTGATCTCTTTATCGCCGCTACCCAGGCCACACAAGTATATTATCTGCCTTACCCATATCAGAAAGAGTACCTAAAGGGTTGGGAAGTTGTGTTCAAGGTGTCGCCACATGGTAAGCTACCGGACCCAAACGATGATGATCACTACAACATAAACCCCATGACATACGAGGGAGTGTTCTACCAAGAGGAACATGATGACGTGGTCGGAAACAACGAGGATGATGACTTGGGTTATGTTGACCTGGACCCAAACGACGACGACGCACGGATTGATGGTGAGGCAGTTGTGAATCAAAGAGACATAATTATGCTTGAAAAGTTAAATGAAGACGCTGACGATGAGGAAGAGCCACCACCTCCGTCAAACAACGAAGAAGATATGCGTGATAGTGATGATGAGACCGGTTCACAAATAGATTACGATGGTGATGATTCATATGGGTTCTAGAAAATGTAAGTTCTTTTAATGATCATTACAATAGTATGCTTAATGTGCTCTTCTGTTATTAATGTTTTTCCTGTATGCTTGTTTATTTGATATCCTTACTAATTGTTTATTCTCTTCTCAATGCAGGTTTGCTAATCATGGGCAAGTCCAGCGGCGCCAGTTTCCTCAGTAAATTCAAAGGACTTACTCGGAGTGGACGAGCCCACAAGGTTCCCTCCCGACTACGCGAGGATGACACCTCACATGGAGGTGGAGGGGTCGGGGGAGGAGACCCTAGAGGAGGAGGCGGTGGGGGGAGAGCCCCTAGAGGAGGAGGCGGTGGGGGGAGAGGCAGCCGGAGCAAAAAACTCTGGGCCGTGTCCGAAATAGGAGGGTCTTCTTCGATGCCCTCCTATACAGAGGCACCTTCTGAGTCTGAGGAGGAGGAGTATGTTCCTGATGGTGAGGAGGAGGAGGGCGAGGAGGAGGAGGAGGCCGAGGCGGAGGAGGGTGAGGAGGAGGGCGAGGAGGGTGGTGGAGGGGAGGTTGATCCCGAGTTGTGGGGTGACTTGCCACCTGGTGCTCCGCAGGGGTGGCTGCGTGGTAATGTCGGACTACCTACACCACCTTCTATCGAGGCGCACAAGTGGCTCATTGAACCTGCGGGGACAGAGTAAGTGCCTCTCAATCATATTTTCAACACATGACAACATTTTCTTATTGTACACATGGCAATCCTTTGATTCTTTTACAGAAACTGGATCCTTCGCGGAAAGGGTCGTAAACCGAACGGCCTTATCACTGTCCTGTTGAAAGAGTTTTGGCCTGGCCTATTTTGCCCGCGGCCAGACAGGGACCCGCAGCTGCGGGTTTTGGCCACGAGCTGGGCCCACTACGAGGCTTGCAGCAACGCGGAGTACGGGACGGCCGCTAAGGCCGTGATCACCAAATTTTGGGTAAGTTCTCTTCTGAATCACTTGTCTTCAGTTTCGTTCATAGTTTATCATTGAATCACTCAACTCATGCCTTGTTTGCTTCTGGTTTATGCATGATTGCAGCAAATCTATAGAGTTCTTGACGAGCACAAGGCCAGAGCCGACGTAGTCTTGCTTGCGGCTGCGAAGAAGAAAGCTCGTCAGTTGCAGTATGAGGTGCGCTGGGTTGCCGTCTCGCAGTACTACCACATCTACCTGCAACAAAAGATGACCAAAACTCAAGCGCAGAAGCAACGACTTACCTTGAACAGGGAGCAGTTCATGATGGTAACTATTACTAACTTTTCATTGTTTCAAGCAGTCAACTATATGTTTCGTGCTCACATGTCATGCTTCCAAAATTTGCATAGGTTGTTCCTCGTTGGTGCTATGGAAGGCATGACGGATGGGCGAGTTTGGTGGATAGGTGGCTCGGCGACGATGCAGAGTTTGCTGCCAAGAGCATCAAGGCCCGGGCTAACCGTGGAAAAGACGGGACACACGGCCAAGGAAACATGAACCACTAGGGCTTCAAGGCCATGAAGGTATATCTATATGCATGATGCATTTTTGTTCTTCTTTACCGTCATGTTCTTATGTATGGCTAACTTCTGTTTGACGTTGCAGGAGGACAAATTGAAAAGGCCGCTCTCAGACATTGAGTCGTGGAAGCTGGCCCGCCAGCGGAGTCATCCCAAGGAGGGCGAGAGCCGGTACTACAGCAAGACCGAGGAGCACCTAGAGTCTTACACTCAGCACTATCAGAAGTTGCATCCGGATGTTCCTGTTCCTGAGGTCGCGCAGTCTCAGATCGACGACACGGCGGTGGTGGCCATCCAGGGGAAGTCACATGGCCGGTATCCGTCTTCGATCTCGTACACACGGCTTTGGTCTACCAACCCGAGCCAGTTCGAGAGTACGGGGCGTTCACAGACTCCCTTAGCCCGCCAGCATGTTGTAAGTACTTCCCCTTTATCTTTTTCTCTCTAGCATTCTCAGTTCATTTTCAGCATTGCTCACTTAGAAACAACCTAAATTATGTAGGCATATAAGGCCTTTGTCGAGCATAGGAATCTCGAGGTGCGAGAGTACTTGCAACGAGTGAAGGCAAATGATGATTACAACCGTCAGATGATGGCGGTTAGTTTTGCCCTCTTAAAACCAAGCTAAATTTTTGCACTTTCATTCCTTCTGACCTTCTAGTTTGCTTGTTTAACTAACATCCAGGCTATGTTGGCGTCTTGGAGTAACCGCACGGATCCACCACAAATGGGACCCCCACCACCACCTGCGGGAGAACCCCCACACGTGCCCATGTTCGATGAATGGATGGCACTAGGCAGTGATAGTCCGGTTAGTACATTTGCCTAACTACTGACAAACTAGTTCTCGTTCATTCAACACTATCATATCATATTTACCGTTAGAATCTTCTCTCAAACATGTAGGGGACCGGTGGCTCGACTCCTGCTCCGTTGACCCCAGTCACTCCGATCTTCCAGACTGATGGTGGTCGCGGTGGCGGTTTTGGCGGAGGTGGTCTTAGCGGTGGTGCTTTTGGCGGAGGTGGTCTTGGTGGTGGTGCTTTTGGCGGAGGTGGTCTTGGTGGTGGTGCTTTTGGCAGAGGTGGTCTTGTTTGATGTCGATGATGACTCCGTGCATGTGGTCGTCGTGCCATGCCTTTCATGTTCCTACTTTTATTATGTTCCATGTCTTGCACTAGTTTTATGTTCATGAACTTTCGCCGGTGATGATCTTTACATGATGATGATGAACTTTGAGTATGTTTAGATGATGATGATGAACTTGAGTATGTTTAGATGATAAACTATCATATTTCTGCATAATTCTATATTATTCTGCTTTGAAATGTTGTCAAATGAATTGAAAAATAGAAAACAAAGAAAATAAAAAAATAAAAAAACTATGCCTACGGCAAAGCCATCGGCATATATAAGCCCAAGAGATACCAAGACGCGCCACGTGGCAGAGATATGCCGACGGCAAAGCTGTCGGCATAGTTTTCGGTCTATGCCGACAGCTTTGCCGTAGGCATATCTCTGCCGCCAGGAGAAACCAGGGGCCGACACGTGGCAGAACTATGCCTACGGCAAAGCCGTCGGCATAGATTCCGTCTATGCCTACGGCGCCTACGGCTTTGCCGTAGGCATAGACCTGCCACCAGGAGGCACCACGGGATGCCACGTGGCACTGATATGCCGACGGCTAGGCCATCGGCATATATTTCTATCTATGCCGACGGCTCGGCATAGCCGTCGGCATACCTCTGCCACGTGGCATTCCATGATTCGTCCGCGCTTTTGACGGCGTCGTCCGTTGCCGTCAGACGAAAAATAGTGCCGATGGCTATACTATGCCGACAGCTGATGCCGGGCCGTCGACATAGGCCCCTATGCCGACGGCTATACTACGCCGACGGTCTGACAAGACTACACTGACGTGATCTACGCCGACGGGTCTATGCCGACGGCAGCCGTAGGCATAGATCTATGCCGACGGCATAGGACCTATGCCGACGGCCGTGGGCCGTAGGCATAGTCCGCGAGTCCAGTAGTGAGGTGAGTATTAAAAAAAACACCACAATTGCGGTTTGTGTCCCCTGAACCACCACTTTGCTAACCGCCCTTCATAAGAAAGGGTAGGACGATCCTTCTACAAAATACATCACCCTGTAACACAACATATAGTCGTCTTTTAGTGAAAGAGTGAAAAATCCTAAAAATAGTAGCATGCAGCTGGAATCGAACCATAACCTCCCACAAACACACAAACAAGCAGTACCACTACAATAAGCCAGGTATCTTGACTAACGAACAGCACCGAGATTTAAGAACTTGAGCAGCGACAAAATTGAACATTTTTCTGGAAATTTAAACACAAACATTTTTCAAAATTGTAAACAAAAAAATGCAAACACAATTTCAGAAACGTGGAACGCATTATAAAATTCCTAAAAAAATATTTATTAATTCTGAATTTCTTTTGAAAACACAAACAATTTTGAAACCCTAATTTTTTTAAAACACAAACATTTTTTGGTATTTTTGGACTTTTTGAGAAATACGAAAAAATGGATGAACATTTTTTGAACTGTGCGATTTTGAAAATGAAAAAAAAAGATTCATGAACCTTCTTAAACGTCTAGAGGTTCCCAAACCGGCATCTACAGAGGCAATGGACAAATTAAAATGGGCTCACCCATGTTCACTCGTATCGATTGGGTATGTGCAAAACAGCCACTGTTTGACATGATATGCGTCTAATAGCCCCCCCCCCCCCCCCCCCCCCCCCCCCCCCCCCCCCCCCCCCCCCCCCCCACACACACACCAACAGGCTCCCGACGGGATCGATGTTGTCGCCTAGTTAGACCAATGCCAATTCATTTTTTCCTTTTTGTCAAAAAACTTGGCATGGTGCCTTGAATTGGCCATGTAAGCTCATGGAATAAATTTGGGTCACGTGACGGATGCCGGACAAAAATTTGGTCTCAAACGGACCCTTCTCTCCTACCCGAACACTCTCCGTTGAATATGGTCTATTTTTGGACATGTATAAAAATGAACTAACTTTTTCCAGTAGGCAGGTATACCCATGGTAGGCACCCATGCCAGGTTTGAGTTAATTCCGACACCGTATGCAAATTGTGTCGCTTTGAACCATTTATTGGTCATTTTTTCATCGGGAAAATGCAAGAATCGTCGGAAACTCAAACAACTTGGCATGGTGCTTTGAATTGGTCATACAAGGCCATGAATAAAAAGGGACTCTCAAACAGACCGTTTTTGCCTACTCGAACTCCCTTCGTTGAACATGGTCTATTTTTTACATGCATGAACTGACCCCAACTTCTGCAAGTAGGTGGACACGCCCATGGTAGTCATCTCTGCCAAGTTTGAACGAATTTTGACACCATATGCAAGTTGTGTCATGTCCGGCCATTTATCGTCGAAAACTTCAAAAAAATGCAAGAATTGTTAAAAACATCGACATGGTGCTTTTGAATTGGCCATACAGTTCCAAGAAAAAAAATGTAGCCATTTTAGAGATGTTGTGAAACGAAGTGCTCCCAAATAGACCCTTCTGGCCTACTCAAACACCCTCTATTGAACAAGTTCTATTTTTTGACATGTGTAAAATGAACCCAACTTTTGAAAGAAGGTGGTCATACCCATGGTAGGCATTCATGTCAGGTTTGAATAAATTCCTACACCATATGCAAGTTGCGTCATGTCCGTCCATATATTGGTCATTTTTCACCGAGAAAACTCAAGAAAATGCAAGAATTGTCAAAAACTTAAACATCTTGACGTGGTGCCTTGAATTGATCATATAAGCTCATGTTTATGTCGCTCGAGCGCCGAGGTGGACGATGGCCATTGGAGTTGGAGAGGAGGGCAAGGGATATGATGCGTGCAAGGGTGAACGCCACAAAATTAGAACATATGACCTTTTGGGAGCGGATGTGCAAAAAGTTGTCACACCGGAGTAGTCAATCTCCCACCCCGTGCAAGTCAAAGTTGATGCACCATGGATAGGACTACGGGCGACATACTTGGCAAACTGTTAGGACCCATATATGCATTTTCATAGCATTCAGACTAATTTGACACACACCAAATAGTTTTAAGACTTATGGTGTATTTTACTCTTAAAAATATATTCAGGAATTTCAAAAAATGTTTGGTGCTTCCAAAAAAAATTCACATTTTTTTCTAGTTTACAAAATTTTCTCACAAAATTAAAAACGTACCTTTTTTCCAAAATGTATTCAGCTATTCAAAAAATGTTCGTGGAGTTTCAAATAACGTTTGCGCTTTCAATTTTTTTTTTAATTTTTAAAAAGTTCCTGCTTTCAATTTGTTTTGTTCGCAAATACAGCAAAATGTTTGAGGAAATTCAAAAAACCTTTTTGTTTTCAATTTTTTGTTCGAATTATTGAAAAAATGTTTGAAAATTCCAATTGTTGTTCGTGTTTTCTAAAAGTTATTGGTTTTCAAAAAAAAAATCGTACTGTTCTTCATTTTTATCATTCTGAACAATCTTTTAAGGACACAAACATTTAAAAAAATTCTTGTATGTTTTCTGAAAATGCGAATTTTTAAAATTTATGAACAAAATTGGGGAAAACGAACATTTTCTAAAATTTTAAAAGCGTTAATATTTTTTTGAAAAGAAACAAAAAGAAGAAGAAGAAACAGAAGAAAAAAATGGTTCGTTATACTACACCGGTTGCTGTGATTATTCTTATGGCTAGCGTTTCTTTATTGAACATTGAGCTCATCAGCTAGACTGGTTAGCGAGTAGCCCTTTCCAAACTGAGGTGCACGGTTCGAATCCTTTTGCTGTCATTTCTTTATTGGTGTTTTTTCCACAGTTTTCACGCGATAATGGGCCGGCCCAGTCAGGAGGCTCTCCCTCTGCGGCTCAAACACAGCGCGCGTTGTATTGAGGAACATACGTACACATGAGTTCACCTAAAAAAACGTACAGATGAGTTGTCAAAAGACTATATTACCCTTTATATGTTTTATTATGATGGGGTTGTACCGAAGCGGAACTCTTTGACATTTTGAACACGTTTTTGACATATGGGATCTTGTTAGGGATGACGTGGCGGCAAAGTCAACTTCGTTTCATGCACACAAACCAAACGAACCATGGACCCAGGTCAATCGTCGACCGGAGCTTCCCTGCTTCACTCTCATGCACACGATTGTTCGAGAAAATGCCAGAGAGAGGGGAGGAGGAAGATACCCTGCTCTTCATCGAAATAGAAATTGTGATGTCTCTGGGTGGCTGAGTGATTGACATGGATCTTTATGTGGTTTCACATGACCTATATGGTGCGAGCTAGGTTCGTGGTTGTGTGCAACAAAGTCGACCTCGCTTGCTCGGATAGTTGGGGTGGCGATTCCACGTGCTTGGCGAGAAGTCATGACGATGAAGTCTATCTGCTACCTCAACGAAGCTTTCTTCACAGGCGTGTGTGTATGTGTGTGCGCGCGCGCGTGCGTGTGAGGCATTTTGTGTACACCACTCAATGGATTGTAATGGTTTTAACTTTTTTTCGTTAATTAACAAACCAACCCTCTTCTTCTTAATTAATTAATGTGGCAAGTCTTTTACCTCCATTTCAAAAATTATATAAGGCATTACTTTGAATAAAAAGTAGCAACATAGGATGTGCCAAGGAACTTTTTACCAACAGAACCTAAATCACTTAAGCGGCAACGAATAAATGAACATGGATATAAGGAGCAAGCAAATGCCAAGCACCACATCCCAAAAGCAAAAGCAAACTTGGGAGGCTCTATTTGCAGTGGCAGAGGCAGGAATGCTTAAAATATGATGTTGAGGGGCCGTGTGCCTTGCGGGCCGAATTCAAATTTAAACATGCAAAAAAATGAAAAAAAATCATGCATATTCACAGCATATATTAAGATAACCCCTCAAAAATTTAGATCAAAATTCGAAACATACATCGAGAAGCAAAAAAGAGAAACTCAGATGTGAATAGTATACAGAGAACTATTCGCAACTATTCATGACAGATTTCTCTTTTTTGCTTCTCGATGTATGTTTCACATTTTGGTCTAAATTTTTGAGGGGTTATCTTAATATGTGCTGTGAACATGCATGATTTTTTTCAGATTTTTTCGTAATGTTTAAATTTGAATTCGGGCCGCAAGGCACACGGTGACATGCAAAGATGCATGTCACCTGATCTGTGTCCCCCCCCCCACCCTGCGGTGCCTCCGCCACTGTCTATTTGTCAGGTGCTTGAAAAAATAGTCATTTTTATATGAACTATCAGATTTCGATCCAATGGTCCAAAATTGATCGAGATTGTTCATCGTCTTCCTCCCTTCTTCCTCCTCCCGATCCCCCAGCCTACAACACCTGCTGCCGGCAGGGGCTACCGCGCCCCGCCTTCCTCTCACCCCCCCCCCCCCCCCCCCCCCCCCCCCCCCCCCCCCCCCCCCCCCCCCCCCCCCCCCCCTCCCCCACCGTCGTTGCTAGCCACCGCCCCGACCATCCCTCTAAGCCCAACATCACCCATGAAAACCTCCCGCGATCCCCCGCACCTCTCATCCCACCCCTAAGATAGATAATGGGGCCATTACTTCACGTCTTCACTCTAAGATAGATGGTGGGGCTAGTTTTTCTCCGGCGAGCTTCTCCTGCAAGGTCCGGCCAAGAAAGGAAGAAGAAGGAAAAAAGTGACTAACACGAGAAGGAATTCCAGGCACATGAGAAATAGCAAATCCGTAGAAACACTTCAACGTGTTGAAGATTATGAAGACTCTTTGTATGTTTAGCATTATTGAAAGATTATCAAGACGTTATTAATCACATGATGTATCGCAATGGGCTTCTTAATTTACATTCTTGGACAGATGGGAGCAGCTCTAGCTTCTTCGGCAATCGGTATCACTGCAACTATTTACTTTGAATTTACGTATTGTAGTGTCATCATCACTCTGTGTCATCGGCGACGCCCATGTCGACGACGACCTTACCGGTGGCGTGGCCGCTCATGCTCTTGGCCCAGCCCTCGTGCGCCCTGCTCAGCGGGTACCGCGAGTCGATCACCACCCGGAGCTTCCCCTGACTCACCATGCCCAGCAGCGCCTCCATGTCCTCCTCCTTGGCAGACGCGATCAGCGGCACCAGCTTCTTCCTGGAGAAGAGCGCCCAATGGAGCACCGCGACGGCGACGGACGCGAGGCGCGGGGTGAGGTCCACCACCACGCCGCCGGCGTCGGCCAGCGCCGGCTCGAAGGCCGACCAGGGGAACCCCTCCCCGCAGTGCACCACCGCGTCGTGCTTCCGCCCGGACTGCCCGCGCAGCGCGGCGCCCTCCGGGGTGCCATAGTCCAGCGCCTCGTCGGCCCCCAGGCTCCGGACGAGGTCCAGGTTGCGCGCGCCGCAGGTGGCCGTGACGTGGTAGTGGCCCGCGAGGCTCGCCAGCTGCACGGCGAAGGTGCCGACGCCGCCCGAGGCCGCGGTCACCAGCACGTTCTTGGGAGGGCCGTCGCCGGCGTCGAGGCCGACCCCGGCCCTCCTGAGCGCGGCGAGCGCCGTGAACGCGGCCATCGGCAGGCAGGCGCCCTCCACCGCGGACACCTCTGGCGGCCTCAGCGCTGCCTGCGACGCCGGCACCGCCGCGTACTCGGCCAGCCCGCCGCCGCCCTGATAAACAAACACAACAATACCGCCGCACGTACGTCAGGCCACGGTAGCAAATTAGACATGAAAACTGCAGCTGATGTATCAATTCTTACGTACCGGGAAGTTGACGGCGATGACCTTGTCGCCCTGGCTGAAGCCGCTCACTCCGACGCCCAGCTCCACGACTTCGCCGGCGAGCTCGCAGACGGGGGTGAAGGGGAACTTGCCGGGCAGGAAGGGCCGCGCCTTGCCGTTCTGGAACTTCCAGTCCACCCGGTTGATGCTGGCCGCCTCCATCCTGAGCAGCAGCTCGCCTTTCTTGGGCGACGGGATCGGCACCTCCACATGCTGAAAGTGCACACGTCAATCAGTCTAAGTGGGTGTTTGTACATCCAGTCGATTCGTGCCGTGTACCGGCGTACGTACCTTGAGGCCTTCGGCTCCTCCACCGTACTTGTCGTACTGCACGGCTCTCATCGTCCTCGAAGAAGAAGGGGAGGAAGAAACCATGGCCGTGAACTTGTCCGCCGCTCGCCGGAGGATTGTAGTTGGAACTTGCAAGTGGTGTCTAATTGCCGAGACGATATGATGCGTGGAGTTGGCAATGATCGTGAGTGTCTGCGCGGATCATGTTATATATGTCGCCGCCGATCGAAGGTCGTCTGCAGCTTGATTAGTTTGACCAGATGACCGCCGGCTCGATCAACGCTCGACGGCGCGGCGAACAAAGCGTATGTATGTACGTGGCCAGGCTCCGCGCCGCACGCCGGTCGCCGGTGCCGTGGTCGGGGTGCGCCAGGAGGCAGTGACAAGTCCGCGTGATAGGAGACGGCAAACGGGCCGATATGAGGATGCATCTCGGCGCTTCTACCGAAGAAAAATCAACTCCGCTGCCTGCATAACACGTGCGAAATCGCCTTAGCCACGAATACATGACAAGTCGGCGCACGTTCGTCGCGATTCTCCGAAGAACCGAACCTTCAGGATTCAGCCGTCATCCCTGTCCATGCCACCGCCCCTCTCCTCGACCCCCTTTCTCCCGATCCTCTCCCTCCCGATCCAATTTAGAGCTTTGAGCCGCCGCCGGAGCTCCGTGGGGCAAAGCCCAGGCGGGGGATGACGGCGGCGGGCCTTCCTCCACCGCGGCTCCGGAATATGGTTGCGGTGGAGATCCGCGTGGGTGTTCTGGACGTGTGCATCGTCTGGCGTCGGCGGCGCAGCTTTGAGGGCCCCTCTACCTGGCTCATCCAGGCGGGGCCACGGTTTCGAGCGGTGCGGCTTAGGTCATGCGGTCTTCCGATGGCAAACGTCGCTCATAGGTGTGTTGGATGATGGAGGAGGTCGATTTGGTGGTCCAGCCGGGGATGAGCGTGAATTTGCCCGCGAAAGCTTGGTTCGTCCTCAACCAGAACCGTCAAAGGCAGCGCCCGCTGGCATCATTACCTTGTTGGAGGCGTTGCCGGGCGATTCACGTTTCCTGTGTGCCCCGATGAAAACCCTAGATTCAGGCTTTCCGGAGCGGATATGGCGAGGTTCCTACATCGTCACCCCCATGGGGGCATCATCTTTGTGTTTCACTTGGTGACTGGGTTGAGGTCTCCGTAAGTTTCTCGTGCGGTGACCAAGGTGTACCGGTGTGCCATCCATAGTATCGATGACGACGAGTCCTGACAGCAAGGTGCAGCAGGATCTCGGCCTTGGATACCGTTTGATGGGTGTGTGCAGAAGGCTGACATGGTCCGGCATCATGGTGGCTTTGACGGCAAAAGGGTCCAAGACAGGCAGCTTGGTGAGGTCATTAGATTTTTTTAGTGTGTGTGGCATGAGGTCAGGGCATATAATCAATCTTGTACTAGGTAGGACAACAATTTTCGAAGAGGTGGCTTTAGATTGATTTACGGAAAAAAAACTAACGCCCACACGTGTGGGCGTTTGCACATTGCCCACACACCTCCATCACCACTCATTTTGCCACGTATAAACAGATGACATCAGCAGAAATCTTTTTTGGTTTTCGGCTTAAAAATGTTTTATCTCCTAATTAAAAAGCAAATTAAAAATCCGTTTTCACCATTAAATCCGTCTCGACGAGATCTTAAAAACTAGACCCCATGTTGATATGTTTCGACGAAATTTCTTTTTACCCAAAAGTTGCCATGATGTTTACACTGTAGTTGCCATAGTGCTTAAACTAAAGTTGGCATGCGGCAATTTTAGTTTTTGATGATGGCAATTTCAGTACTTTGACCATGAAAATAATTTTTGTATGAACCATGGCAATTTTAAGTGCATATATCATGGCAATTTTAGTTTATGGTGCATGGCAAGTCTAGTTTCTTAATTCTTCCGTTTTATAATATGTCAAAATTTACTTTTAAATGTAGAAGAAAATAGCTGAAACATATCATGGCAACTTTAGTGCAAACACCATGGCAATTCATGTGCAATAGACATGGCAATTTTAAACCCAAAAAAATATCGTCGAAACATATTGATATGAGATCTAGTTTCGAAGATCTCGTCGTGAAGGGTTTAATGGTGAAAACGGATCTTCAATCGGATTTTTTATTTAAGAGATAAAACATTTTAAAAACTGAAAATCCAAAAAAAATTCCACATGCATGTATGCGGTGACGTGGCGTAGTCTGTGTGTTATAAGGCGTGTGGGCGGGTTTCACTCCCATCACACGTGTGGACGTTAGCGTTGTCCTTGATTTATACGTTTACTATTTTATAAGACCTTGTTGAATATTACTATTAAGTTGACTGTGTGCATAGCTCGATGTAAAGATCCCATGCAAGCTCCGTGCATCCCTACCAACGTGACGCCGCCCTCACGGATGAATCATCCTCGTGTTCCTACCCTCGAGCATGTAGCCATAATGTCACGGTGGAGGTCTGGTTGGGGCTTTCAAAAATCAATTCTCTCAATGACATGTTGCGTATAGGCATTTTTCTTGAAAGAGTAAATTGTAAAAAAGTCTAATGAAAAGATTTTTTTTTAGAATCATTGTTGTCGTTTTATTACTTAACTGTAAATAGGAATCTCGTCGGAAATAGTCGTTAGAATGCAATTAATACAGAAAACCAAACCTTACAAAGATCGTCGCCTAAGCCTAATTTAGCTAATTTGTCTGCGGCACTATTGGCATCTCTACTTACCCACGTTACTTTCACCTCCATGAAATGTTGAAGCATTTCTTTGATCTCCTGCATGCACGACCTCAACGCAGAGAGGTCTCTAGCTGGGTTGTTAATTGCTGCCACCACTCCCACGTTATCTAGTTTTAGGCGCAGCTTCTGAACATTTATCTCCGTGACCACTTGTATAGCACGTCTACACGCCAGAACCTCCACCTTCTCCGGACATGAAGCATGGTTGTAGGAATGGCACGCTGCAGCTCTAAAGAGGAATGCTACATCTACGGTCGGGGCCTCACGCAGGGAGACCCCAGCTCCCCCCGCTCTTCAATTTCGTCGCTGATGCCCTCGCCAAAATGCTGGACCTTTTCCCTAACCGCCTGTCTCACCTACAATACGCGGACGACACGATCATCCTCATTGAGAAGGACGACCTGCAGCTTGCAAACTTGAAATTCATTCTCGCTTTGAGTACCTTTCTGGTCTTAAAATCAATTTCAGCAAGAGCGAGGTGTTCGTCCTCGGCTGTGACACCCCGGAGCAACAACGTATCTCTAACCTTATGAATTGCTCCTTAGGCACTTTCCCGACTACCTACCTGGGTGTCCCTATCTCTCATAGGCGGATTAAGGCGGAATCCTTTCGTCCGCTCGAGAAGAAAGTTGGTGGACGCGTAGCGCCTTGGAGGGGTTGTTACACTAGTAGAAAAAGGGTCAAACGTGAAGCACATTAGTGCCGGTTTGTATTTGAGCCGGCACTAATGTATACATTAGTGCCGATTCCAACGGCTAGCCGGGCCGCTTTCATTAGTACCGGTTCGTGCCATGAACCGGTACTAATGAGAGTGGTGGCAGGCTGTTGTCAGACTGGGGCCCCTCCAGCCCCTTTAGTACCGGTTCTTGGCACGAACCGGTACTAAAGGTCGTCCTACATAAACCCTTCGTCCAACCGAGCTCGCTCTGTTCTTCCCCTTTCCCCTCTCGTCTCTTTGTTCTTCCCCTCTTCCTCTCGAGCTCATCACACATTTTGCCCAAAATTTGTCAAGATTTGAAAGCCCCCATCCATTCAAATGATCACAAAGGTTAGCAACTTTGTCCTTTCATCTCTCATTGCTAGATTAGCTCTTGCAATGCTTTATATAGTGATTAATTTGTGAGTTTAGTAATTTGGGAGGATATATATATATATATATGTGTGTGTGTGTGTGTGTGTGTGTGTGTGTGTGTGCGCTAGTATTTGATTTATATGCAATTTGAGGTCAAAAATAACACTTAGTTTGCATATGTAGGTGTGGTTTACTTAGTGCCTTCTAAATCTTCGTCATAACCACCGTCGATCGCCCGCACCGTCCCGTCGCCGGCACCACCTTGTGGTGAGCCTCTTGTTCATGAAATTTTATATAAAAATTGATGTTTGTGTGATTTGGATATATAGTTACTCGTATAATTATCTTACCCGTACGTTGTTTGTTATACATATAGTGCCATGGTTTTGATATCCGTCCCCGTCGGCCCTCGTCCTTGTTATGATTCGGATGTGGTATATATATTCTCTTTTAAAACTAGTTGCATTTTGTGTTTATGACAAATTATGCCCATCAAGTTGACATAGAAATTTTTTCTAGGAGGTATGTGAACCAGAAATTCCAACCGACCCTATTTTCGAGAGGTTAAATTTAGTTGAAAGAGAAAACGAGTACTTGAAAGAAAAATTGAAAAGAATTGAGGGGGAGAAGATGGAATTGGAGTTGCATGTTGCCGATGTCGTCGATGATCACAAGATCAAGATGGAGAAAATGCGCTTGAAGATTAGAAAGATTAGAAAATATGCCATCGATAGTGAGGCTTGATATCATTATGCTGTTGGATCCATTGTTACCTTAGTTGCGATCTTGATCGCATTTGTTGTTGCATTTAAATGCTTTAGCTAGAGAGTTATTTGTTTGTTGCATTTAAGTGTTGTATGAACTTTATGTATGAACTTGTATTAATTTGGTCTATTCGGTGTTGTGTAATGAAGATGAGCCGGCAATGGATGTACGATGACCGATGCTCTCCCCAATTCGTTGAGGGCGTGCATACTTTTCTGCTTGCGGCTGAGGCAAACAAGCGGGCGGATGGTTTTATGCCTTGTCCATGTGCTGGCTGTAAGAATGGTCACAATTACTCTACGTCAAGAACCATTCACGTCCACCTGTTTAAGTACGGTTTCATGCCCCACTATAATGTTTGGACCAAGCACGGAGAAAGAGGGGTTATGATGGAAGACAATGAAGAAGAAGAGGACGACGACAGCTATCCTGGCCATGGGTTCCCTGAATACGATGATACAACAATGGGGGAAGAAGCTGAGCCGGTAATGCGGGAAGAAGCTGAGCCGGCAATGCGGGAAGAAGCTGAAGAAGAGGCATCAGATGAGCCCGTTGATGATCTAGGTCGGGCCATTGCCGATGCAAAGAGAAATTGCGCAAGTGATTTGGAGAAGAAAAAGTTACAGCGCATGTTAGAGGATCACAAAAAAAATTTATACCCGAATTGCGTAGGTGACAAGAAAAAGCTGGGCACCACACTGGAATTGCTGCAATGGAAGGCAGAGAATGGTGTATCTGATAAGGGATTTGGAAAGTTGCTGGTAATGATAAAGGATATGCTTCCAAAGGACAACGAATTGCCCGAGAGTACGTACGAAGCAAAGAAGGCTGTCTGCCCTCTAGGGTTAGAGGTGCAGAAGATACATGCATGCCCTAATGATTGCATCCTCTACCGCGGTGAGTACGAGGATTTGAACGCTTGCCCGGTATGTGGTGCATTGCGCTATAAGATCAGCCGCGATGACCCTGGTGATGTCGAGGGCGAGCGCCCTAGGAAGAAGATTCCTGCCAAGGTGATGTGGTATGCTCCTATAATACCACGGTTGAAACGTTTGTTCCAAAACAAAGAGCATGCCAAGGCGATGCGATGGCACAGAGAAGACCGTAAGAAAGACGGAAAGTTGAGAGTACCCGCTGATGGGTCGCAGTGGAGAAAAATCAAAAGAAAGTACGGGAAGGAGTTTGCAGATGACGCAAGGAGCGTATGGTTTGGTCTAAGCGCAGATGGCATTAATCCTTTTGGGGAGCAGAGCAGCAACCATAGCACCTGGCCTGTGACTCTATGTTTGTATAACCTTCCTCCTTGGTTGTGCATGAAGCGGAAGTTCATTATGATGCCAGTGCTCATCCAAGGCCCTAAGCAACCCGGCAACGACATTGATGTGTACCTAAGGCCATTAGTTGAAGAACTCTTACAACTGTGGAATGGAACAGGTGTACGTGCGTGGGATGAGCACATGGGGGAAGAATTTGACCTAAAGACGTTGCTGTTCGTGACCATCAATGATTGGCCTGCTCTCAGTAACCTTTCAGGACAGACAAACAAGGGATATCGCGCATGCACACACTGTTTGGACGATACCGACAGTATATATTTGGCTAATTGTAAGAAGAATGTGTACCTGGGACATCGTCGATTTCTTCCGAACAGGCATCCCGTAAGAAAGAAAGGCAAGCATTTCAAAGGTGAGGCGGATCACCGGACGAAGCCTCGCCACCGTACTGGTGCTGATGTACATGATATGGTCAAGGATTTGAAGGTGGTCTTTGGAAAGGGTCCTGGTGGACAACCTGTTCCGAATGACGCTGACGGACGCGCACCCATGTGAAAGAAGAAATCTATATTTTGAGACATGCCCTATTGGAAAGATCTAGAGGTCCGCTCCGCAATCGACGTGATGCACGTCACGAAGAATCTTTGTGTGACCCTGCTTGGCTTCTTGGGCGTGTATGGGAAGACAAAAGATACATCTGAGGCACGAGAGGACCAGCAACGTATGCACGGAAAAGACGGCATACATCAGGGTCATGCAAGCTACGCTCTTACCAAAGAAGAGAAGGAAATCTTCTTTGAATGCCTGCTCAGTATTAAGGTACCGTCTGGCTTCTCGTCGAATATAAAGGGAATAATAAACATGGCAGAGAAAAAGTTTCAGAACCTAAAGTCTCATGACTGCCACGTGATTATGACGCAACTGCTTCCGGTTGCATTGAGGGGGCTTCTACCGGAAAACGTTCGATTAGCCATTGTGAAGCTATGTGCATTTCTCAATGCAATCTCTCAGAAGGTAATCGATCCAGAAATCATACCAAGGTTAGAGAATGATTTGGTGCAATGTCTTGTCAGTTTCGAGTTGGTGTTCCCACCATCCTTCTTCAACATCATGACGCACGTCCTAGTTCACCTATGCGAAGAGATTAACGTTTTGGGTCCTGTATTTCTACACAATATGTTCCCCTTTAAGAGGTTGATGGGAGTCTTAAAGAAATATGTTCATAACCGTGCTAGGCCAGAAGGATCTCCAAGGGCCGTCAAAATGAGGAGGTCATTGAGTTTTGTATTGACTTTATTTCTGACCTTAAGCTAATTGGTGTTCCTGAATCGCGGCATAAGGGCAGACTGGATGGAAAAGGCACGCTAGGAGGGGAACAAATAATATGTATTGACGGACATTCTCTCACCGAAGCACACTACACAGTTCTACAGAATTCCGCCTTGGTGGCTCCGTATATGGATGAACACAAGAATTTGCTACGCTCCAAACACCCGGAGCGGTCTGATGACTGGATTACACGTGAACAAACCAGGAGTTTCGCCAGCTGGTTGCAGACACGTACCATGCATGACACCTCTATTGAAGATGATCTGTACTTGCTGTCCCAGTTACCATTTTCGAATATAATGACTTTTAAAGGGTACGAGATAAATGCTAATATATTTTACACGATCGCCCAAGATAAGAAGAGCACCAACCAAAACAGTGGTGTCCGCTTTGATGCAGAAACCAAGACGGGAAAGGAAACATATTATGGTTATATACAGGACATATGGGAACTTGACTATCGACGTGGTTTGAAGGTCCCTTTGTTTCGGTGCAAATGGGTCAATATGACACGAGGCGGGGTAACGGAAGACCCGCAGTACGGAATGACAACAGTGGATCTCAACAATCTTGCGTATGCAGACGAACCATTCGTCCTAGCCAATGATGTGGCACATGTTTTCTATGTGAAGGACATGTCTACCAAGCCAAGAAAAAGAAAAGATAAGGAAGCGAATGCATCGTACGATGAGCTAAAGCGGCACATAGTTCTTTCTGGGAAGAGAAACATCATGGGAGTGGATGACAAGACAGACAAGTCAGAAGATTATGAAAAGTTTGATGAAATTGCTCCATTCACAGTGAATATTGACCCGAGCATCCCGTTAAATGATGAAGATTTTCCATGGTTACGGCGCAAAGGGACACACGTGAAAAAAAAGTTTCACACCCAAAGATCTGGGATGTGATCGGCTTCACTATCATCACTTTCTTCTGTGTTTCACACCCAGAAGGGAATCTCTGTAATAGTTAGGGTAGTTAATTATGTGTTTTGGCATTTGAAACGCGAAGAAATTTTATGTGCAAACAAATTCTTTCATGCCTTTACTGATTTTTAAAATTAAGTTATTCATAAACTAGTGATTCACACTAATTTCAAATAATTCAAAATTTAAACTATTCAAATTTAAAAACTATGGGCACTAACAGAAAGTTTGTAATTTTTTGTACCTAAAGTAAAAATATTCACAAAGAAACTCTAAATACACAAAAAAACAACTCAAAAATAAATAAAGCAAAAAAATAAAAAAAAGCCCTCCTACTAGGCCAGAGCGGCCTGCATACGACTAGAAACCCAACCTGTTATTGAGCCAGGATGCAGGCCCGCAAAGGCCCAGTAGGCCAACAGGGCAGCACAAAACATGTAGGCCCAGTAGGCCTGCTTTGAAGAGGAGCTCGAGAGAGCTATCGCATGGGGGTTTATAAACCAGTGCGGTCGCCCCTCGGCTAGCGAGGTGGGACTAAACTTGCGCACCGCACCTGCGCTAGCGCACCCCCTTTAGTACCGGTTCGTGGCACCAACCGGTACTAAAGGGGGGCCTTTAGTACCGGTTGGAGCCACCAACCGGTACTACAGGGGGTGCGGTTCCCGCCGCTTGGCCTGGCCAAAACAGGCCTTTAGTACCGGTTGGTGGCTCCAACCGGTACTAAAGGTGCCTTCTATATATACAACACTTATGAAAATTTCATTCTCCCTCTGTTTCTTTCTCTGTTTCCCCATTGAAGCACCGCCCGCGCGCCCCGATCGATCGACGCCGTCGCCGTCACCGCCCCCGTCCCCGTCGCCGCCCCCGTCCCCGTCGCCGCCCTCGTCTCCGTCGCCGCCCCGGGCCTGTCCCCGTCGCGCCGTCCCCGCGTCGCCGCCCCCGCGTCACGCCCCGGCCCGTCGCCGCCGTCGCCCTCGCCCCGCTGTGAGCTCTCCCCCTCTAACCCCTCTCCCTCGCCCCCGGCGGCCACCATGGGCGCCGCCCCTCCCCGAGCCCATACACACACACACGTACATATGTATGAATTAATGCATGTATATATTAGTATATACGTATTTTGTATGTTTAATTAGTTTAGATTTTTTAGATTATTATTTTTTCACTAGTATATATGTATGAATGCATGTTAGATGGATATAATTAGTGTTTAATTAGTATGGAAATTTTTTATATAATGTTGTTTTTTGAGTTTTTTAATGAATGTGTAAAAGTTGTGTTTTCTGTTTTTAGTGTTAGATGCTTAATTAGTATGAAATAGCATATAGAATTTTGACATATGCAATGATAGCATAATTAGTGTTATATAGAAATGTTAGAAATTTTAGTTATCAAAATCCAATCATTAAAAAAATGTTACTTTTTGCGGGCATATAGCTAGTATTTGTTCTCGACGATGTCCGGCCCGCATCCTCGCCGTCGACCCGTCCGCGACGACGTCCGACTGACCCATGTCCGGGACTGGGCTCCGCCGGGCTGGCACTGGGAGGTGCTGCCTGGAGGGGGGCGCCGCTTGATGAGGAACCCGGCCCCGGGTCCCGTCGTCGACCCTGATCTCGTTTGGTGGCGTTCACGTGGGCCAGTTTCGGTGCGGAGGGAGCCGGCCCCGCCGGAGGTGGTACGTCGCCGTGTCAGGCAGGAGGACGAGCACGTCCATCGCTACATGGTTGCGTTAGAGGGCGGCAGGTTCTCCAATATCTGGCAGTTTCTTCAGGGATCTCACTTCAGCTATGATCCTGTGAGGGTTCCTTCTCTTTGGGTGTCCACCGCCCGCGCCGCAGGAACCGCGAGTGTCCTAGATTCTTCTGTAGTATTCGATCTTTAATTAGCTACCTAGCCAGTGATGTACTATTCAATATTATATATTATTCGAGACGATGTATTCGAGATTATATCTATTATTCGAGACGATGTATTCGAGATTATATCTATTATTCGAGACGATGTATTCGAGATTATATCTATTATTCAAGACGATGTAATTTGAATACTAAATTGTTTTATATTTCTTTTGGCATAGTTAAATAAAAGTTATGGCGGACAATACCGACAGAGAGGGAGAACAGACCATGTTCGATATAATACGCGGGCCAGATGATGATCAGAATGAAGAAGATTATGACGGCTCCGAATTTCTAAACAACACCGGAGAGGGTGATATGATATTCGATCGCGATGACCGAATTGATGAAGTCATGAACTACGATTATGACAATGACGAAGAACATGTTGATCCTGAAACAACAAAGACCGGCGAGGTATATATATTTATATAAGCAGGCATCTGGTGATCATCACATGTTTTAAATGAGTTGAAGATATATTAACGAATCGATCTTTCTTCTTTCAGCCATCCGGATCGAGCAAATCTTCAGGCAACAGGACGAAACGAGGCCCGAACAAAAAGTTGAAGGAGGGCGTAAAGTATAATATCGAGGCAATCAGACCTAATGGCGAACCATTAGCGCCTAAGAAGATTGCGGGCAAGTTCGTTCGTCAGTGCGGAGTTCTTGTGAAGGACCAACTCCCGATCTCCCTTCAAGAATGGAGAGAGCCAGCAAAGCCACGTCCAGATCTTACTTTTGTCGACGACAGACAAAAAAGTCTGCATTGGGATACTCTCATGGAACATTTCATCCTACCAGATCATTTCACAGAAGTAGATGCGCAGAAAGTCAAGGACGCTGCTCTTAGGAAGATGGCGGTTGCATTCAAGAACCACAAGAATCGTGAATGGGACAAGTACGTCAAGGGAGGAAGGAAGACTCCAGTATTCGAGGGAACACTAGAGAATCAAAGTGCTCATTGGGACGATTTCGTGAAATTCAAGGATTCAGAATTAGCTAGGGAATGGTCGAGAATAAACAAGAAGAATGCCGAAAAAAGGATAAGTTCCATAAGCTGGGGCCAGGTGGCTACGCGGTGGCAATGCCTAAGTGGGATAAGTCTGAGAAAGAGATGGAGGATGAAGGTGTCACTCTGGTTACTAAGAGCTGGCCCCCCAGGTGCAGGACATGGTTCTATGCGCATGGGGTGGAGTTGGACCCGAAGACAGGCAAAGTTTCGACGAAGGCATGTCTGAACGAAGCCGACGATAATATACTTGTTGTAATAGAAGAGGCTCGAACGGGGGTGTTCCAGCCCAACAGAGAGAACGACGAGCTTACGCGTGCCCTGGGAAATCCCGAACACCCGGGAAGAACACGAGGCAAGGGCGCTATTCCGTGGTATGAGGGGTTTTCGGACTGGAACGCCGACTACAGAACCCGTGCAAGAAGGAAGATTGCGGAGGAGAAGCAGAGGAAGATGGAGGAGGAGAAGAGGAAGCTGGACTATGAACGCCTTCAAGGCCTAGAATCAGCGCACACGGACTTGGTAGTCAAATTCCAACGGCAGCAGGAGCAGATCGACTCACATAGCCAGCAAAGGGGGTCTCAGCAGCTGCAGTAGCTAGCGGATGATCCAGCATTGGATACCACCGCCCCATCCATGCCGAGAAGCAGCGTGGGTTCCGCCCCGTTTGACGCAATGCTGGATAGATACCCCGTGGATGACATCGCGGAGAACACTAACTGCGAGCTACACTTCAAAATTAAGAACATATCCTTGAAGGTGGCGGACGGCGTTGCTTATACAAATTCCCCCGATGCAACCTTCCATTGCAACCCGATTCCAGCAGGCTATGCTTGTGTCATAGTTGATGAGGTGGTCGACCAATATTCGGGGCTAGAGCTTGACATTCCTGGAGGTGACGAGGAGCACACACTCGAAGATGCCAAACATCGTATCATCCTATGGAGAAAGGATCGCATCATCTTTCGAAGGCCACCGACACCGCATCACCCAACTCCTCGTCGAAGTCTGCCACCGAGTCAGCAGACTCCCGCTCCTCCAAGTCCACCAATGCGTGAGGCCACTCCTCCTCCTCCAAGTCCGGCAAAGTGTCAGGCCACTCCTCCTCCAAGTCCTACACAGCGTCAGACGTCCACTCCTCCTCCAAGTCCGGCACAACCTCAGGCCACTCCTCCTCCAAGTCCGGCACAGCTTCAGGCCACTCCTCCTCGTCCAACTCAGCCCCGTCAGCCGTCTCCGCCGCCTCAGCAATCGCGGAAGAGACACCCCGCAGCTATGGTGCGTAGCGGTACGAGTCGAGGTCATAGTACAGGAAGTACAGACGGAGGCAAGCGATATAAATATGGTCCAAACCTCACTACTCCTCTTCCTGGGAGGGCTTACGATAGGACCGAGGAGCAAACCAATGCCATAGTGCGGGCAGAAGTCGACGCCCATTTTGGACCGAAACCGCCACCGCCGCCAAGGGAGAAAGTGCCTGTGGAAGTAGTTGACCACTTCATTCGTATGGCTCAACCACCAGCTCCTAAGCCTGTTGACACAGACTATGGGCGCCACATCAGGAAGTTACATCGACAACGTCTACAGAAGGAGGCGAGCTCGAGCTCGAGCAAACAACAAGCATCTGTCAAAAAATGCGTGAAAACCATTGCCCAGCTGGGAGAACAGGTGGCGCAATCGACCCCCCCTCCCCCGCTTGTTGTGCCGCCAACAACACGTGACAATACGCGCGCCCAATATTGTTGTGCCTCCCATTCCGGAACTCCTCGTGACGTCCGGGATCTCATCCAGGACTCCGAACAACATTCGGTAACCACGTACAAACTTCCTTTATAACCCTAGCGTCATCAAACCTTAAGTGTGTAGACCCTACGGGTTCGGGAACCATGCAGACATGACCGAGACGTTCTCCGGTTAATAACCAACAGCGGGATCTGGATACCCATGTTGGTTCCCACATGTTCCACGATGATCTCATCGGATGAACCACGACGTCGAGGATTCTATCAATCCCGTATACAATTCCCTTTGTCTAGCGGTATTGTACTTGCCCGAGATTCGATCGTCGGTATCCCGATACCTTGTTCAATCTCGTTACCAGCAAGTCTCTTTACTCGTTCCGTAACACATCATCCCGTGATCAACTCCTTGATCACATTGTGCACATTATGATGATGTCCTACCGAGTGGGCCCAGAGATACCTCTCCGTCACACGGAGTGACAAATCCCAGTCTCGATTCGTGCCAACCCAACAGACACTTTTGGAGATACCTGTAGTGTACCTTTATAGTCACCCAGTTACGTTGTGACGTTTGGCACACCCAAAGTATTCCTACGGTATCCGGGAGTTGCACAATCTCATGGTCTAAGGAAATGATACTTGACATTTAGAAAAGCTTTAGCATACGAACTACAAGATCTTTGTGCTAGGCTTAGGATTGGGTCTTGTCCATCACATCATTCTCCTAATGATGTGATCCCGTTATCAACGACATCCAATGTCCATGGTCAGGAAACCGTAACCATCTATTGATCAACAAGCTAGTCAACTAGAGGCTTACTAGGGACATGGTGTTGTCTATGTATCCACACATGTATCTGAGTTTCCTATCAATACAATTCTAGCATGGATAATAAATGATTATCATGAACAAGGAAATATAATAATAACCAATTTATTATTGCCTCTAGGGCATATTTCCAATAGTCTCCCACTTGCACTAGAGTCAATAATCCAGTTCACATCGATATGTGATTAACACTCAAGGTCACATCCCCATGTGACTAACACCCAAAGAGTTCTGGGTTTGATCATGTTATGCTTGTGAGAGAGGTTTCAGTCAACGGGTCTGCAACATTCAGATCCGTATGTACTTCGCAAATTTCTATGTCATGTTGTAGATGCAACTACTACGCTACATTTCGAGCCATTTCAAATAACTGTTCTACTTGGAGCTATTCCATTATACGTATCCGGTATCTCTACTCAGAGCTATCCGGATAGGTGTTAAGCTTGCATCGACGTAACTCTTTACGTCGAACTCTTTATCACCTCCATAACCGAGAAACATATCCTTATTCCTCTAAGGATAATTTAGACCGCTATCTGGTGATCTACTCCTAGATTACCTTTGTACCCTCTTGCCAGATATGTGGCAAGGCACACATCAGGTGCGGTACTCAGCATGGCATACCGTATAGAGCCTATGACAAAAGCATAGGGGACGACCTTCGTCCTTCCTCTTTCTTCTGCCGCGGTCGAGCCTTAAGTCTTAACTTCATACCTTACAACTCAGGCAAGAACTCCTTTGACTGATCCATCTTGAACACCTTCAAGATCATGTCAAGGTATGTGCTCATTTGAAAGTACCATTAAGCATTTTGATCTATCCTCATAGATCTTGATGCTCAATGTTCAAGTAGCTTAATCCAGGCTTTCCATTGAAAAACACTTTCAAATAACCCTATATGCTTTCCAGAAATCCTACATCATTTCTGATCAACAATATGTCAACAACATATATTCATCAGAAATTCTATAGTGCTCCCACTCACTTCTTTGGAAATACAAGTTTCTCATAAACTTTGTATACACCAAAAATCTTTGATCATCTCATCAAAGCATACATTCCAACTCCGAGATGCTTACTCCAGTCCTTAGAAGGATTGCTGGAGCTTTGCATACTTATTAGCATCTTTCAGGATTGACAAAAACTTCCGGTTGTATCACATACAACCTTTCCTCAAGAAAATTGTCGAGGAAACAATGTTTTGACATCCTATCTGCAAGATTTCATAAATAATGCAGTAATCGCTAATATAATTCCAACAGACTCTTAGCATCGCTATGAGTGAGAAAGTCTCATCATAGTCAACTCCTTGAACTTGTCGGAAAAAATCTTAACGACAAGTCGAGCTTTCTTAATGGTGATACTTACCATCATTGTCCGTCTTCCTTTTAAAATCCATCTGTACTCAACAGCCTTACGACCATCGAGCCGTTCTGCCAAAGTCTACACTTTGTTTTCATACATGGATCCTCTCTCGGATTTTATGGCCTCGAGCCATTTATCGGAATCCGGGCCCACCATCGCTTCTCCATAGCTCGTAGGTTCATTGTTGTCTAGCAACATGACTTCCAAGACAGGATTACGTACCACTCTGAAGTAGTACGCATCCTTGTCATCCCACGAGGTTTGGTAGTGACTTGATCTTAAGTTTCATGATCACTATCATAAGCTTCTACTTCAATTGGTGTAGGTGCCATAGGAACAACTCCCTGTGCCCTGCCATACACTAGTTGAAGAGACGGTTCAATAACCTCATCAAGTCTCCACCATCCTCCCACTCAATTCTTTCGAGAGAAACTTTTCCTCGAGAAAGGACCTGATTCTAGAAACAATCCCTTATTGCTTTTGGATCTGAGATAGGAGGTATACCCAACTGTTTTGGGTGTCCTATGAAGATGCATTTATCCGCTTTGGGTTCAAGCTTATCAGCCTGAAACTTTTTCACATAAGCGTCGCAGCCCCAAACTTTTAAGAAATGACAGCTTAGGTTTCTCTAAACCATAGTTCATACGGTGTCATCTCATCGGAATTACGTGGTGCCCTATTTAAAGTGAATGTGGTTGTCTCTAATGCCTAACCCATAAACTATCGTGGTAATTTGATAAGAGACATCATGGTATGCATCATATCCAATAGGGTGCAGTTATGATGTTCGGACACACCATCACACTATGGTGTTCTAGGCTATATTAGTTGTGAAACAGTTTCCACAATGTCTTAATTCTGTGCCAAACTCGTAATTCAGATATTCATCTCTATGATCATATCATAGATCTTTTATCCTCTTGTCACGACGATCTTTCAACTTCACCCTGAAATTACTTGAACCTTTCAATAATTCAGACTCGTGATTCATCAAGTAAATATACTCAACATCTACTTAAATCATCGGTGAAGTAAGAACATAACGATATCCACTGCACGCCTCAGCACTCATTGGACTGCACACATCAAAATGTATTACTTCCAGCAAGTTGCTTTCTAGTTCCATTTTACCGAAAACGAGGCTTTCAGTCATCTTGCCCATGTGGTATGATTTGCATGTCTTAAGTGATTCAAAACCAAGTGAGTCCAAACGGTCCATTTGCATGGAGTTTCTTCATGCATATACACCAATAGACATGGTTCGCATGTCTCAAACTCTTCAAAACGAGTGAGCCCAAAGATCCATCAACATGGAGCTTCTTCATGCGTTTTATACCGATATGACTTATGTGGCAGTGCCACAAGTAGGTGGTACTATCATTACTATCTTATATCTTTTGGCATGAACATCTTTATCACTACGATCGAGATTCAACAAACCATTCATTTTAGGTGCAAGACCATTGAAGGTATTATTCAAATAAACAGAGTAACCATTATTCTCCTTAAATGAATAACCGTATTGCGATAGACATAATCCAATCATGTCTATGCTCAACACAAACACCAATCTCGATGGTAGAGGGAGCGTGCGATGCTTGATCACATCAAGCTTGGAAAAACTTCCAACACATATTGCCAGCTCACCTTTAGCTAGTCTCCGTTTACTCCGCAGCCTTTTATTTCGATTTTACTAACATTTAGCAACCGAACCGGTATCTAATACCATGGTGCTACTAGGAGTACTAGTAAAGTACACATTAACACATGTACATCCAATATACTTCTATCGACCTTGCCAGCCTTCTCATCTACCAAGTATCTAGGGTAATTCTGCTCCAGTGGCTGTTCCCCTTATTACAGAAGCACTTAGTCTCGGGTTTGGGTTCAACCTTGGGTTTTTTCACTAGAGCAGCAGCTGAATTGCCGTTTCATGAAGTATCCCTTTTTGCCCTTGCCCTTCTTGAAACTAGTGGTTTCACCAACCATCAACAATTGATGCTCCTTCTTGATTTCTACTTTTGTGGTGTCAAACATCGCGAATATCTCAAGGATCATCATATATGTTCCCGATATATTATAGTTCATCACGAAGCTCTAGCAGCTTGGTGGCAATGACTTCGGAGAAACATCACTATCTCATCTGGAAGATCAACTCCCACTCGATTCAAATGATTGTTGTACTCAGACAATCTAAGCACAAACTCAACAATTGAGCTTTTCTCCCTTAGTTTGTGGGCTAAGAAAATCGTCGGAGGTCTTATACCTCTTGACGTGGGCACGAGCCTGAAATCCCAATTTCAGCCCTCGAAACATCTCATATGTTTCGCGACGTTTCAAAACGTCTTCGGTGCCTCAACTCTAAACCATTTAACTGAACTATCACGTAGTTATCAAAATGTGTATGTCAGATGTTCGCAACATCCACAGACGACGTTCGAGGTTTAGCACACTGAGCGGTGCATTAAGGACATAAGCCTTCTATGAAGCAATGAGGACAATCCTCAGTTTACGGACCTAGTCCGCATAATTGCTACTATCAACTTTCAACTAAATTTTCTCTAGGAACATATCTAAACAGTAGAACTGAAGCGCGAGCTACGACATAATTTGCGAAGATCTTTTGACTATGTTCAGGATAATTAAGTTCATCTTATGAACTCCCACTCAGATAGACATCCCTCTAGTCATCTAAGTGATTACATGATCCGAGTCTGTAAGTGCATCTAGTGCCACCCCTAGTTGGTTTTGGAGTATTGACGACAAACCTAGTTGAGGGACTAATGTGTTTGTGAGAATTGCAGAATAACACAGGTAGAAGTCCCTCATGATTTGGTTTTACTACCAGAGATGACCCCTAAAAATATATGAAGATATTGAAGTCAAAGGTGGTATATGAAGATATTCACATTGAAGACTACGACAAGAGAAGACACGATATTAAGCCTATGGAGCTCGAAGACTTAGATCTTTCGTAGTTCTTTTTCTTTTGTGTTGAGTCATAGGAACCACCGTACTGTTAAGTGGGGTCCAAGAGAACCAGTCAGAATGACTGAAGTGATGCCTAACCAAAAACCTATGTCTTCGAGTGAAGACTATGAGAGCGAATCTTGTCCAGAGTCGGACAAGTCAGCTTTGCTTGTAGCCCAAGTAAAGTTGCCGTGAGAGTTTGAAATCTGACCGTTGGAACACGTGTCAGTTCCTTAGTGACCCAGGGTCATTTCGGACAAATCAGGTCGGGTTGCCAAGTGGCTATAAATAGCTCACCCCTACAACCATAAATGGTTGGCTGCTCAGATTGAAAGCACGGCTTTTGTCATTTGAGAGCAACCCACCTCGAAGCCTTTGAGAAAGAATTCCTTGCGAGGATAAAGACCTAACCACCAGAGCCAGAGAGAATTGGGCATCACTTAAGTCTTCTTGTCTGTGTGATCTGAAGACTTATTACACTTGAGGACTGTGCATCCTCCAGCCGGTTAGGCGTCGCGTTCTGAGCTTCCAAGAGACATTGTGGATTGCTAGTGAACGAAGTCTATGAAGGTTTGGGAGTCTACCTTGAAGACTTACCAGAGTGAATTGGGCGAGGTCTATGTGACCTTAGCTCAAGGAGAATACGGTGAGGACTGGGTGTCCTGAGCTGCGTGTTCAGGACTGGGTGTCCAGGACTGTGTGTCCTAAGGTTTAAATACCTAGCCGCTCCAACCAGACGTACAGTTGTCACAGCAACTGGAACTGGTCCAACAAATCATTGTCTTCAACGAGTCACTGGTTTCATCTTCACTTCACTTTACTTACTATTACTCCTTGTGAAGTCATTGTATGTTTGCTCTATCATTTGTCTTCACTGAGTGACTGCGTGTTCTGTTTGGCTTCACAATATCTTCCTACCTGATCCTTACTACCTAGATGCTATTAGTCTTTGTGCTTTCACTTCATTGAATACTTGACTATGGTTTGCCTAGTGTAGCCTACCTTTCGCTGCATGGTAATAGGTTTAATTTTATCGTTTGTCTTCAAAACTCCCATGTTCTGAAGACTTTCAGAAAAATCGCCTATTCACCCTCCCCCCTCTAGTTGATATAACGCACTTTCAATTGGTATCAGAGCAAGGTGCTCCCTTGTTCTATGTGATTCGGTTTAACCACCTGAAGTTTTAGCTATGTCGACTGCAGGGATAATTAAATTCTCCGCTGCGTGCCCCGTCTTCGATGGAACTGAATATCCCTACTGGAAGAATAAGATGCGTATGCATCTTGAAGCCATTGACGGCGACCTATGGTATGTCGTCGAGAACGGCGTTCCCAAGGCTAGAGAAGGTGTCACTGCTGCTGATGTCAAGAAATTCGTTCAACTGGACTCTACTGCCAAGAATATCATCTGTGGTCATCTGACCAAAGGACAGTATGGCCGTGTGAGTGCTTTGAAGACATCCAAGCTGGTCTGGGACTGGCTCTCCAAGGTCAATGAAGGCATCTCAACCCAGAGAGATCAGAGAATCAGTGTCCTTCGCAACCTCTTCAACCACTTCAAGCGAAATGACAATGAGAATGTCCAGCACACATTTGACCGACTCACTGACATCACAAATGAGCTTCAAGCCCTCGGCGCCACTGAGATTACCAAACACGAAGTTGTCAAGACGCTGCTGAGATCACTTGATAGTTCGTTTGACATCCTGGCCCTGATGATTCAAGAACGTCCTGATTTCAAGACACTCGATCCGTCTGACATACTTGAGAGGCTCAACACACATGAATTTCAGCTTTCGGAGAAAAGAGAGATCTACGGTCCAAACTATGGGCGAACTCGTGCCTTGAAGGCAAAAGCTGTCTCCTCATCTGAAGAAGAATCTGACAGCAGTTCTGATGACCCTGAAGACATTGGAAGGGAACTTGCATGCTTGTCAAGAAGTTCCAAAAATTCACCAAGAAGAAAGGCTTCAGAAAGTCTTCCCGATCAAGTTCAAGGAATGATGAAGCCCCTGCTCATGACTACAAGAAGAAAACATGTCACAAGTGCAAGAAACTTGGCCACTTCATCTCTGAGTGTCCACAGTGGGACAATGAGAACAAAAAGAAGAACAAGAGCAAGGAATATGACTCTGATGACAAGAAGAAGAAGAAGAAGAAATACTCAAAGTCTTCTTCCATGTCTTCCTCAAAGTCTTCATCACACAAGAAGAGCTCATCTGGCAAGGCACGTGCGTTTGTTGGCAAGGAAATGGATTCAGAGGAGGAGTCTGCTTCTGAGGAGGAACCCGACTCAGGCGTCGCAAGTCTGGCTACAGCATACGTTGCCAAGTCCATCTTCAACACTGAAGACAATGACTTCATCACCGACACCGATGCAAATGACAAGGACTACTCCGCTTCTACCTACTGCTTCATGGCGCGCGGTGTCAAGGTAAACACACGCACTACTCACTATCAAACATCTAGTGATGATGACTCTGATTGTGGTTCAAAACCTAGCTACAAAACACTTGCTAAAATTGCAACTGAACAACAGAAAGCTATGGAACATATTCAAAAACTGTTAGACAGAAGCGATGATTTGTTAGGTGCTGAAATGACTCGATCTGAATCCTTAATTGAAGACATAAAAAATCTTCACGTTAAGTATCAGGAACTTGAAAGTCGTCATGAAACTCTCTCAACAACTCATGAAAAGCTTTCCTATGATTATCTTCAAAGGAAGCAAGATCTTGAGAAATTGAGAGCGGTTCATGAAGATCTTCAAACTGAAAACGAGTCACTTCGCGCCAAACAGATCAGTCCCGCTCGGGAAGGATTTGAACCACCATGTCTTAAATGCATCGAGCGTGATAATGCTACTTCTGTTGCTGAATGTTCTACTGCTACTGCTGTTGCAATATCTTCAACTGTTGATGCGGTAACTAACCCCTCTGCTGAGGATACCACCGCTATTGCTGATGAGAATGCTAGGTTGAAGACATTGCTTGAAACAGGGATGTACAAAAGTCTTAAAGGACATCAGACGCTATGTGATGTCCTGAGAAAGCAGATTCTGAACCGAAACCCTAGGAAAGAGGGTGTAGGGTTCGTAAGGAAAATGAATGCAGATGGCTCTTACTGGAAACCTGAGCAGTACCCCAAAACCATGTGGGTTGCTGCAAAGGAACCTTCAGCAGATCCATCCAATCTGTCTGGCTTCACTTGTGCTAACACCATTATCATTGATGAATCCTTTGATGCAAACTATATACTGTTTAAGAATCAGAATGGTGAAGTGTTTGCCAGGTACATTGGTACTAACTGCAGGAATGGACCGCCTATGAAGAAGATCTGGGTTCCGAAAAGGTGTCTGGAGAGTCTTCCTGTGAATGTCATCATGACACCTCACGTGAAGAAGACAAACCTCAGACCAAAGGCTTCATACAGACAGAGGACTCACCTGAGTCGCACTAACGCAAATGTTTTGCAGGAAAATCATACTCAGGCATATGAATATGAGAGCGGTTCATCAAACCGCCATGTTCATAAGACCAAGAACTATTCTGCTTATTCTTATGAGTACTATTGTCCGCCTGCAAGACTGTTTGCTAAGGCTTCAAAGCCAAAATTCTCAGATGCTGCACTTAGACTTATTGCTTCTAAGCCACCCTTGAAGATATGGGTGGTTAAGAAGGCTTAACTCTCTTTTGCAGGGAAAGGTCTCCAGAAGAGAACCAAAATCGTCTGACGCTATTGCTGGGGACCTTAAACATCTTGTAGGGCGCAAGATCAAATGCCCAAATGGTCTTACTATGTACTTCGTACCTGAATCGCTTGCTACTCTCCCTATTAGTCCTAACCTGGATCTAAGCTTTCATAACCCACTGGTTCGTCAAATGTTTTTGCTTCACAATGCTCTTGGTGAAGCCTATCCCCCTAACTGCACTTTAGGGTACGACACCAGCGTCTTCAGAATGGATTATTGACAGCGGGTGTACAAATCACATGACTGGCAAAAGAAGTCTTCTTATGGACTCAACCTTACGTCCATCCGACAAGAGCCACATCACATTTGCTGACACTGGTAAAAGTAAGGTATTGGGTCTAGGTAGAGTTGCAATCTCAAGGGATCAACACATGGATAAAGTCATGCTTGTTGAATCCCTGGGCTTCAACTTAATGTCTGTCTCAATGCTTTGCGATTTGAACATGATCGTAATGTTTGGAAAATATCGTTGCCTTGTACTAATGGAATCTGACAAGTCTCTAGTGTTTGAAGGGTATCGAAAAGATGATTTGTACGTGGTAGATTTCTCAGCAGGGCCACAGCTTGCAGTATGTCTTCTAGCAAAGGCTTCAGAATGCTGGCTCTGGCATCGGAGGCTTGGACATGCTGGCATGAGGAACCTCCACACCCTTGCGAAGAAGAAGCATGTCATAGGCATCGAGGGCGTCATGTTCAAGAAAGACCACTTATGCGGTGCCTGTGAAGCAGGGAAGATGACGAGGGCCAAACATCCCTCGAAGACAATCATGACCACTACTCAACCCTTTGAACTGCTTCACATGGATCTTTTCGGTCCCACTCATTACTCAACTCTAACTACTACTGCTTGCCTCTATGGCTTCATTATTGTTGATGATTATTCTAGATATACTTGGGTGCACATAATCCTTTACAAGACTGAAGTGCAGGATGTCTTCAGACGCTTCGCCCATCGAGCTATGAACAATTTTGGCGCCAAGATAAAGCACATCAGAAGTGACAATGGCACTGAATTCAAGAACACTGGCCTTGATACATATCTTGATACCTTGGGCATCACACATGAATTCTCAGCCCCGTACACGCCACAGCAGAATGGCGTCGTCGAACGCAAGAACAGAACACTAATTGAGATGGCCAGAACGATGCTAGATGAATACAAGACCCTAAGAAAATTCTGGCCCGAAGCCATTGATACTGCATGCCATCTGAACAAGACATCTTATGAGCTCCTTACTGGCAAAAAGCCAAATGTCAGTTACTTCAGAGTATTTGGCGCAAGGTGCTGGATCAAGGACCCACATCACACCTCAAAATGCACCAAAAGCACATGAGGGTTTTATGCTTGGATATGGAAAGGATTCGCACTCCTACAGAGTCTTCAATCTCTTTCATTACAAAGTGGTTGAAACAGTGGATGTGCGGTTCGATGAGACCAACGGTTCACAAAGAGAGCAACTGCCAAATGTGCTAGATGAAGTTCCATCCAGTGAATCAATCAAGCTAATGGGAACTGGAGAAATTATACCTTCTGAAGCTCATCCTGAAGAAGAACTTATCATTTCAGCACCTGATCAACATGAAGACAATGCTCAGCCTGAAGACATTCCTTCCAACAACGACAATGAACAGCAAGAGCAAAGTCTTCGCCCTGTACATCCTCGCGTTGCCAATGAAGTGCAGATTGAAAGAATAATTGATAGCATCAATGCACCTGGTCCACTCACTCGTTCAAGGGCAACTCAGCTAGCAAATTTCTGTGGGCACTTCGCATTCGTCTCAATATCAGAACCCAAGAAAGTTGAAGAAGCCTTCATGGAACCTGAATGGATTCAAGCTATGCAAGAAGAGCTTCAACAGTTTGAGCTGAATAATGTATGGGAACTGGTTAAGCGTCCATGATCCACGGAAGCACAACATAATAGGCACCAAATGGATATACCGCAACAAGCAAGATGAGCATGGTCAAGTTGTCAGAAACAAAGCTCGTCTCGTTGCTCAAGGATATACTCAAGTGGAAGGCATTGACTTCGATGAAACATTTGCTCCTGTGGCTAGGCTTGAAGCCATACGCATACTGCTGGCCTATGCAAATCATCATAACATACTTCTATATCAAATGGATGTGAAGAGTGCCTTTCTCAATGGCAAGATTGAAGAAAAGTGTATGTTGCACAACCGCCTGGCTTTGAAAATCCAAAACATCCTGACATGGTATACAAGCTCAACAAGGCACTGTATGGCCTCAAACAAGCCCCTAGGGCCTGGTATGACACACTCAAATACTTCCTGAAGAGTAAAGGCTTCATACCTGGTTCCCTAGATCCCACTCTTTTCACGAAGACATATGATGGTGAACTGTTTGTGTGCCAAATATATGTGGATGACATTATCTTCGGCTGCACCAATCAGAAGTACAGTGAAGAGTTTGGATATATGATGCAAGAGCAATATCAGATGTCCATGATGGGGGAGCTGAAGTTCTTCCTTGATCTTCAAATACGACAACAACGCAATGGCATCTTCATATCTCAAGAGAAGTATCTCAAAGATTGCCTGAAGAAGTTCGGTATGCAAGACTGCAAAGGCTTCACAACACCAATGCCAGCCAAACATCATCTGGGTCCTGACGACAATGGTAAAGAGTTCGATCAAAAGGTATACCGCTCCATGATTGGTTCTTTACTTTATCTATGTGCATCTAGGCCAGATATTATGCTTAGTGTTTGCATGTGTGCTCGATTTCAAGCGGCACCAAAGGAGTCGCATCACTTAGCTGTGAAGCGAATTCTTCGATATTTGGCTCACACCCCAACTCTAGAATTATGGTATCCAAAGGGCTCAGAGTTTGATCTGGTTGGATTCTCGGATGCTAATTATGCTGGTGACAAAGTTGATCGCAAGTCTACATCAGGCACATGTCACTTTCTGGGACGATCACTTGTATGTTGGTCTTCAAAGAAGCAGAACTGTGTATCTCTCTCCACTTCTGAATCTGAATACATTGCTGCTGGATCTTGCTGCGCCCAGCTTCTGTGGATGAAGCAAACACTCAAGGACTATGGCATTCATCTGAAGCAAGTGCCTCTTTACTGCGACAACGAAAGCGCCATCAAGATTGCCAACAACCCAGTTCAGCACTGAAAGACAAAGCACATTGAAATTCGTCATCACTTTCTCAGAGATCATGTTGTGAAGGAAGACATTGATATCATACACGTCAACACTGAAGAGCAATTGGCAGATATCTTCACCAAGCCCTTGGATGAGAAGAGGTTTTGCAAGTTACGGTGTGAGCTAAATATCCTGGAATCCTCAAATGTCTTGTGATCAGGCACACACCTAACCCTTATGCATATTGATGACTTAGATGTGCAACACATGAAGTGAAGTATATCTTCAATCAATGAAGACATACATTCTAAGTGTGAATACATTAATGTGGAATTTGACTTCGGAGCGCCACGATAATTGTGCGCCGTGTCTGGGTCTAATACTTCCTATACGGTGGGTAACGCCACCACCAAATGTTCTAATTTGAAGTGTTTCACTCATGGCGTTACCTTGCAATGTTTTCACATTTGGTTTGGCTTCGATCTCAACATATTTTCATGATTATCTTCACTATGTTGATTATATATATATATATATGCTAGTATTCTGTCCTCTACAGCATTCACTTATAGCTATGTCTTCATGTTTAATCTTTTGAACTAAGTGAATGTGATCGGACCCCAACTTCTCTATGCTTTCTATCTCAAACTCTATCTCTCCAAGTCATATGCATTCTATTGAAACTATCGAATGTCTTCTCTGCGTCCTTGTCAGCAGAAGACACAGATACAACCATTAAGTCCGTTTTCAATGCTCATTCCTCCACATGAAATCCGGAGAAGTAGGAACGACCACCCGACAATCCAGGCGTGCGTGGGACGTGGAACAAACCCCAAAATTCCGCATACTAGCCACGTGTTCCTCATATGCGAATCGCCAGGGGCACCTGTGTAATAGCACAGTGCCGCCCATGTGCCTATAAATACACACTCACAGCGGTCATTATCTCTTCTTCCACCCTCGCACGAACCCTAGCGCCACCGCTAACTCTCGACGATGCCGGCGACGAAGCGCTTCGCTGCCGCAACCTCTCCGACGCCGTCTTCACGCCAACCGCGGACATCGTCCTCTCCGCGCCGTAGGTCTCCTCCGTCGCCAAGTTAGGGCACGGAACGAGTGAACTGCTCGGCCTCATCTCCCACTCCGTCTAGCAGTTCTCAGTGTGGTAAATAAAACTCCCTTTTTACAGCACCGTTGATCCTATTGATCTGTCACTTTCTACCACAAGTAGTTTCTTGTTCACACAAACTAGATCTCTCTCAAACTGCATCTCATAACATGCCTAGTATATTCACTTGTGCTTCACAAAGTAATTAGATTCCTCACTTGTACTGATCTGTGGATTCGTACAAATCTGGAACCAACTTCTTATCTATGAGTGAATGTCTTCGCACGATGAGGTCAATGTCTTCTAAACTGATTTATCTTCAAAATCTTCTGAGAATGCATATGACCTCTTCCCCTTCCCTCGCACCTTAATGCTTTCACAGGTACATGTCCGTGGGAGAATCCTTTGGTTCTCATAGTCTGCATTCATTTGCAGAATTCTTACAGCATCACATAAATTCTCCCGAAGCCAGTTCCTGTTGGTCCAGCAAAGAAAAAGCCTTTGAAGCCTTTGAACGTCTTGAAGCCTTTCAAGTTAAAGTTTATGGCTTCAGAAAAGGCAGCAAGGAAGGGTGGCAGAAAGCGTCATGGTGAGACCTCCAGAGATCTGCCAGATGAACTCTCAGAAATGTACAAGACAGATTCTGAAGAGGATTACAGTCAGCGCAAGACCCGAATCTAATGGATTCGGAGATATTGGGCAGAACAATGGTTCAAATACAGATTTGTGACCCAGGAGTATGCTGAGAAAAACGCCATCAAGAGACCGTGGGGAGACATCCTATTCAAGAATCTTCTACCCAGGTCCAGAGATGAAGCCATTGCTCAAGGCTTCTATCCATGCATGGTCCGTGGACCACAGCCTGCTGATGCACACTCGTCATCACTGCTATGGTGTCGTGACGACAATCTGTTCAAGCGCAGTTTCCAGTTTGCTCAAAACTCTGCGAAGAAGAACAAGAAGACTTTTGGGTTAGACTTTAACCCTGGTCCCTCATCTCCAAGGGCAGATGGCACACGACATGCAGAACCCAATGTCATCGGTCCTTTCGCCAACCTTGAAGGCCTCATCACCTACATCTTGGTTCAAGGGACTGCAGTGAATGAGCCTGCGGCTGACACTAAGTCTGATGGCGCGCCTGCAGTGCCGAAGCCAAAGTAGTTGAAGAAGCCAAAAGCTTCAAAGCCAGCCCCTTCACCAAAAATCTCAAGGGCGAAGCCATTGGCAACTGCACCTCCTGAAGACAGTGTGCAGTCTGAAGATTTATCACGCGTCTCCAAGCCCTAGAAGGCCAAGATGCCTCTGTCTCACACTGGCAAAGAGCTAACAGCTGCTGCCATCCTGCGCAATGACGACATTGATCTGTCAAGTGATGAAGATCTTGCAGATGACGCTCTTGAGCAACTCATCAAGAGCAAAGAAGAAGCAGAAATCTTCAATGATCTGCCTCTCTTTGATGTCACCATCATCCACAACTTCATTGACGAGTGGTTTGACACGCCAAACATAAGCTTTGAAGATCTGCAGCTACCTATTGGCCTCAGTGTCGCCTTCCAAGGCGTCATTGCTTCAGAACTTGCTATTGCCCAGCGCATTGTTGAGCTGAAGCAGAAGATTGACTATGAAAAGGCTCAGTTCAAGAAGCATATGGCCAAGCTCAGCATGCAAGAAGTGAAGAACTTCAAGACAATGATGCACGAGCTCAAGGAAGCCTTTGTGAAGAAGCGTGCAGAAGCTCAGGGTTCGCATGAGCGCATGAAGACTCTGGCTGACAGATGTGTGCAAGCCTATAATGAGGCTAAGAAGCACAAAGCACTTGGGCGTCCTGGCATCGACCCTAGGATGGCCGCAAAGAAAAAGAAGAAGACTGTTCCAGCTGAACCAGAGGCACCAAGGCAGGAAGCAGTTCCGCTTGTCTTCCCAACTGCAACGACTGGCTCGAAGCCAAAGAGCCGGTCAACAGCTTCAGAGCTCAAGAAGACAAGAACTGCTGAGGCTGAAGCCAGGAAGAGGAAAAGCTCTGAAGCCTCTCTACTGCCCCCAGCAAGAAAAAGAGAAAGACCAAGAAAGCTCGGGCTGCTCCCACAGAGCCCTTGATAGTTGAACCCATTTCTATGGTTCACCTGACGCAGAACGTCAACTGACGTTCATGAGCCTGCTTCCACAGAGGCTCCTGAAGCTGAAGACATTCCAGCAGCTGATCCCATCGCTGCTGAAGACATTGGTCATCGTGACAATGTAGAAGATGATGCAGCCCTTCCTCAGTTAGAACACAGCGAACTCATCAGCATTGGTCGTCCACTGACGCCAATTGCACAGGATGCTTCATGGGCGGATCGCCCTCAAGAGGAAGAAGACTATGAGGCCCAGCCCACTCCAACCCCACAGGCGTCGTCTGCGTTCCGCAGGCTTCGCAAAGGTCCAAGGCCTCAAGTCTATGCTGAAGACATTCCGGCTGCATCAGCCGCAGAAGAAGTACCACAGAGCCCACTCCTCTGCTCCACCAAGAAGCAGTTCTCCAGGAGAACGTGCTTGTGACCGACCCTCCAGCTAGTCAAGCGAGATGAAAATCTTGAGGCTGCCACAACCAACAACGAAGCTAATGTGGAGCCCTCCCCAGCAAAAGCTTCATGAAGACAGCGAAGCCACTGAACCCACCCTTCTGTTCCTGAGTCTGCTGCCGGTCCCCAATTCAACTATCATGTTGAGCACAGGCCTCAGGTCCAGAAGCCAATCCCAAGACTGCCAAGGTTTCCAGGTCCTGCATCAGCACCTGGCTCCTTCAACATCAATGGCTTCAGGGAAGATAATACTTTCTTCAATAGCTCCAAGAACCCCTATACAAGGGAAAGGATTTCATTAGATAGGTTCTGGAGCTATCCTCAGCGCAGCTACTACTCTTGCATACTGTACAACCAAGGTTGCATTTTCCCGCACAAGCGCCTTGATGTTGAAGCTATTGCTGGTCTGCCCTATCTAGAGGAAGCGTTGGATTGCTTCAAACAAGTGGGTGTGCTGCAGTTTATCACTGATGAAGAGCATTGGAACGAAGAGCTCCTGCTACAATTCTATGCCACACTGCACATCAAAGGATACAATACAGATCCGAAGACTTGGGTCCTGGAGTGGATGACTGGCAACGTTCATCATGAAGCCAATGCATTTGATATCATTGAGCTCACTGGCCTGCCCACTCCAGGCGAATTCTTCGAGCAAGGCTGTCGGCTACACACTAAAGCTATTGAGAGCATATTTCAGAGGCCTGCACCAAATATGAGTCAGATGCTCTCCATGATGAAGCCATTGCCCCACGATGCTCCTTATCCCATAGAGTTCTTCGTTAAAGACCTTGAGTACCTGCCCAGGACCATCTATCACATCATCCGGCGGACTCTCTGGCCCATTAAAGGACACTCTCCAAATGCCAAGTTCGAGGGTGCAATGAAGACTCTGATATTCTGTATCCTTCATGGCAAATGCTTCAACGCACAGGATTTCTTCATACGCCAACTAGCTGCATCAGGCTCAGATCTGTTTGGTTTAAAGTTCTATGCTCCTTGGGTAATGAGGCTGATCAAACTTCACTCTGCCATCTCGTATCAGCCCTCAGCCCGCAACCATCGGATCTTCTTGCCTGATGTGGATACCTCTGCTGAAGCCATCTATGCTGAACCTGCCAAGCAACCTCTGAGTTTTCAGAATGCAGAACAACAGAGCTTCACTCAAAACGTTGAAGGTGTCGAAGCCATCTCCAGGGTGTATCCTTTGGCTGGCACTACACGTGCACCACACCCTGCTTCAATTGAAGCCACTGACAGTGCAACTGCTTCAAGATCCAAGAAGCGCACTCGTGTTCTCCACGACCGAGAGCTTCTTGTGGCCCTTCATCAAAAGCAGGATAGGCATCATGACTGGTTGAAGAGACAGATGAAAAGCCTCTTGGTGGATGTAAATTGCATCCGAAATCTTGCCACCAAGAACGCTTTCGTTGCCCATGAAACCTGTCGCCGCACATGGAAAGGGCTAACGATGATGCTTTCTGAAGCTGATCTTCAAGAGGATGGCTTCACTGAGAGATTCAAGTTTGACTCCACACCTCCTTGAAGAGCTGTGCTGCTGGGGACTCCATCTCTTGAAGACTCTGAGTTTTCTTCCTCTGCTGCCACAGTCACTGCCAGAATCATTGAGGAATAAGACGATGCTACTTCACCGCCACTATGCTTCAGCACCTCCATTGCCTCAAGATGCTGCGTATCCTACAGAGTTCTTCGTTGAAGACCTTGAGTACCTGCCCAGAACCATCTATCACATCATCAGGCGAACTCTCTGGCCTATCAAAGGGCACTCTCCAAATGCCAAGCTTCAGGGTGCAATGAAGACTTTGGTCTTCTATATACTTCATGGCAAATGCTTCAATGCACAGGACTTCTTCATACGCCAACTTGCTGCATCAGGCATTGATCTGTTTGGATTGAAGTTCTACGCCCCTTGGGTCATGCGGCTGATCAAGCTACACTCCGCCATCTCTTATCAGCCCTCAGCCCGCAACCATAGGATCTTCTTGCCTGACGTGGACATGTCTACTGAAGCCATATATTCTGAGCCTGCCAAGCAACCTCTAAGTCTTCAGAATGCAGAACATCAGAGTTTTACACAGAACGTTGAAGGCGTTGAAGCAGTTTCTCGGGTGTATCCTTTGGCTGGAACTACACGTGCACCACACCCTGCTTCCACTGAAGCCACTGACAGTGCCACTGCTTCAAGACCCAAGAAGCGCACTCGTGTTCTCAATGACCGAGAGCTTCTTGTGGCCCTATATCAGAAACAAGATAGGCATCATGACTGGCTGAAGCGTCAGATGAAAAGCCTCTTGGTGGATGTCAATCGCACTCGAAATCTTGCCACCAAGAATGCTTTCGTTGCCCATGAAACCTGTCGCCGCACATGGAAAGGGCTAACGATGATGCTTTCTGAAGCTGATCTTCAAGAGGATGGCTTCACTGAGAGATTCAAGTTTGACTCCACACCTCCTCGAAGGGCTGTGCTGCTGGGAACTCCATCCCTTGAAGACTCTGAGTTCTCTTCCTCTGCTGCCACAGTCACTGCCAGAATTATTGAGGAAGAAGACGATGCTACTTCACCGCCACCTGCTTCAGCACCTCCAAGCTCTTCTGCACCGCCAAACAACACCAACAACCCTGCTACCTCACCTACTCCTCATGGGAACGAGTAGAGGCTCCATGTCTTCAAACCTTTTTGGTCATTACTGACAAAAGGGGGAGAAGCATATGAGATTGATAGTCTTCAAGCGGGTTCATATGGGCGGGTGCCTTATATTTTGCTTCGTGCTTACAACTCTCATTTTTTTGCTACATTTGGTTCTTATGAGTTGTAACACTTAAACTAGATGGTCGTCTGCTACTTATTTGCCACCTTGTTTTGCGAAGATAAATTCCGCATGTGCGATGATAAATTCCGCACATAGATCATTCTGCAGTCGTCCATTTTCTATTATGCATGGCATTATCTTCATATACTTTCACATGCATAGTGGATTGTCATCATAAGTTGAAGTGGATCTCCACAAGTACCACCTGCCATGTGCATTTGCATTCCAAAAGCAAATTAACTTATATGCACATCTTCAGGGGGAGCCCTTGCAACTTATGAAGACACTTCCTTATTCTTTACAGTTTCACAGATTATATTCCCCGTTGAAAACTTCAACTAGTTTGTCATCAATCACCAAAAAGGGGGAGATTGTAAGTGCATCTAGTGCCACCCCTAGTTGGTTTTGGAGTATTGACGACAAACCTAGTTGAGGGACTAATGTGTTTGTGAGAATTGCAGAATAACACAGGTAGAAGTCCCTCATGATTCGGTTTTACTACCAGAGATGACCCCTAAAAATATATGAAGATATTGAAGTCAAAGGTGGTATATGAAGATATTCACATTGAAGACTATGACAAGACAAGACACGATATGAAGCCTATGGAGCTCGAAGACTTAGATCTTTCGTAGTTCTTTTTCTTTTGTGTTGAGTCATAGGAACCACCGTACTGTTAAGTGGGGTCCAAGAGAACCAGTCAGAATGACTGAAGTGATGCCTAAACCAAAAACCTATGTCTTCGAGTGAAGACAATGAGAGCGAATCTTGTCCAGAGTCGGACAAGTCAGCTTTGCTTGTAGCCCAAGTAAAGTTGCCGTGTGAGTTTGAATGACCGTTGGGACACGTGTCAGTTCCTTAGTGACTCAGGGTCATTTCGGACAAATCAGGTCGGGTTGCCAAGTGGCTATAAATAGCCCACCCCCTACAACCATAAAGGGTTGGCTGCTCAATTGAAAGTACGACTTTTGTCGTTTGAGAGCAACCCACCTCGAAGCCTTTGAGAGAGAATTCCTTGCGAGGATAAAGACCTAACCACCAGAGCCAGAGAGAATTGGGCATCACTTAAGTCTTCTTGTCTTGTGATCTGAAGACTTATTACACTTGAGGACTGTGCATCCTCCAGCCGGTTAGGCGTCACGTTTTGAGCTTCCAAGAGACATTGTGGATTGCCAGTGAACGAAGTCTGTGAAGGTTTGGGAGTCTACCTTGAAGACTTACCAGAGTGATTGGGTGAGGTCTATGTGACCTTAGCTCAAGGAGAATACGGTGAGGACTGGGTGTTCTGAGCTGCGTGTTCAGGACTGGGTGTCCGGGACTGTGTCTCCTAAGGTTTAAATACCTAGCCTCTCCAACCAGACGTACAGTTGTCACAGCAACTGGAACTGGTTCAACATATCATTGTCTTCAACGAGTCACTGGTTTCATCTTCACTTCACTTTACTTACTGTTACTCCTTGTGAAGTCATTGTATGTTTGCTCTATCATTTGTCTTCACTGAGTGACTGCGTGTGTTCTGTTTGGCTTCACAATATCTTCCTACCTGATCCTTACTACCTAGCTGCTATTAGTCTTTGTGCTTTCACTTCATTGAATACTTGACTATGGTTTGCCTAGTGTAGTCTACCTTCCGCTCTGCATGGTAATAGGTCTATTTTTATCGTTTGTCTTCAAAACTCCCATGTTCTGAAGACTTTCGATAAAAATCGCCTATTCACCCCCCCTCTAGTCGATATAACGCACTTTCAGAACTAGGCCGTGTCCGATCATCACGTGAGACGGACTAGTCATCATCGGTGAACATCTTCATGTTGATCGTATCTACCATACGAGTCATGCTCAACCTTTCGGTCTCTTGTGTTTCGAGGCCATGTCTGTACATGCTAGGCTCGTCAAGTCAACCTAAGTGTTTCGCGTGTGTAAATCTGTCTTACACCCGTTGTATGTGAACGTTAGAATCTATCACACCCGATCATCACGTGGTGCTTCGAAACAACGAACTGTCGCAACGGTGCACAGTTAGGGGGAACACTTTCTTGAAATTATTATGAGGGATCATCTTATTTACTACCGTCGTTCTAAGTAAACAAGATGCAAAAACATGATAAACATCACATGCAATCAAATAATAGTGACATGATATGGCCAATATCATATAGCTCCTTTGATCTCCATCTTGGGGCTCCATGATCATCTTGTCACCGGCATGACACCATGATCTCCATCATCATGATCTCCATCATCGTGTCTTCATGAAGTTGTCTCGCCAACTATTACTTCTACTACTACAGCTAATGGTTAGCAATAAAGTAAAGTAATTACATGACGTTTATATTGACACGCAGGTCATAAATAAATTAAGACAACTCCTATGGCTCCTGCCGGTTGTCATACTCATCGACATGCAAGTCGTGATTCCTATTACAAGAACATGATCAACTCATACATCACATATATCATTCATCACATCCTTTGGCCATATCACATCACATAGCATACCCTGCAAAAACAAGTTAGACGTCCTCTAATTGTTGTTTGCATGTTTTACGTGGCTGCTATGGGTTTCTAGCAAGAACGTTTCTTACCTGCGCAAAAACCACAACGTGATATGCCAATTGCTATTTACCCTTCATAAGGACCCTTTTCATCGAATCCGATCCGACTAAAGTGGGAGAGACAGACACCCGCCAGCCACCTTATGCAACTAGTGCATGTCAGTCGGTGGAACCGGTCTCACGTAAGCGTACGTGTAAGGTTGGTCCGGGCCGCTTCATCCCACGATGCCGCCGAATCAAGATAAGACTAGTAACGGCAAGATAATTGACAATATCGACGCCCACAACTACTTTGTGTTCTACTCGTGCATAGTAACTACGCATAGACCTAGCTCTGATACCACTGTTGGGGAACGTAGCAGAAATTCAAAATTTTCTACGCATCACCAAGATCAATCTATGGAGTAATCTAGCAATGAGGGGAAGGAGAGTGCATCTACATACCCTTGTAGATCGCTAAGCGGAAGCGTTTAAGTGAACGGGGTTGATGGAGTCGTACTCGTCGTGATTCAAATCACCGATGATCCTAGTGCCGAACGGACGGCACCTCCGCGTTCAACACACGTACAGCCCTGTGACGTCTCCCATGCCTTGATCCAGCAAGGAGAGAGGGAGAGGTTGAGGAAGACTCCATCCAGCAGCAGCACAACGGCGTGGTGGTGGTGGAGGAGCGTGGTACTCCAGCAGGGCTTCGCCAAGCACCGCAAGAGACGAGGAGGGAGAGGGGTAGGGCTGCACCAACAGGGGAAGAATTTGTGTCTCTGGCAGCCCAAAACCTCAAGTATATATAGGGGGAGGGGAGGGGCTGCGCCCCCACCTAGGTTTCCATCCCTAGGGGTGGCGGCCAGCCCTAGATCCCATCTAGGGGGGCGTCCAAGGGGGGAGAGAGGGGGGCGCACCACTAGGTGGGCCTTAGGCCCATCTGAGCCTAGGGTTTGCCCCCTTCCACTCTTCCTTGCGCCTTGGGCCTTGGTGGGGGGGCGCACCAGCCCACCTGGGGCTGGTCCCCTCCCACACTTGGCCCATGCAGCCCTCCGGGGCTTGTGGCCCCACTTGGTGGACCCCCGGGACCCTCCCGGTGGTCCCGGTACGTTACCGATAAACCCCGAAACTTTTCCGGCGACCAAAACAGGACTTCCCATATATAAATCTTTACCTCCGGACCATTCCGGAACTCCTCGTGACGTCCGGGATCTCATCCAGGACTCCGAACAACATTCGGTAACCACGTACAAACTTCCTTTATAACCCTAGCGTCATCAAACCTTAAGTGTGTAGACCCTACGGGTTCGGGAACCATGCAGACATGACCGAGACGTTCTCCGGTTAATAACCAACAGCGGGATCTGGATACCCATGTTGGTTCCCACATGTTCCACGATGATCTCATCGGATGAACCACGACGTCGAGGATTCGATCAATCCCGTATACAATTCCCTTTGTCTAGTGGTATTGTACTTGCCCGAGATTCGATCGTTGGTATCCCGATACCTTGTTCAATCTCGTTACCATCAAGTCTCTTTACTCGTTCCGTAACACATCATCCCGTGATCAACTCCTTGATCACATTGTGCACATTATGATGATGTCCTACCGAGTGGGCCCAGAGATACCTCTCCGTCACACGGAGTGACAAATCTCATTCTCGATTCGTGCCAACCCAACAGACACTTTCGGAGATACCTGTAGTGTACCTTTATAGTCACCCAGTTACGTTGTGACGTTTGGCACACCCAAAGTATTCCTACGGTATCCGGGAGTTGCACAATCTCATGGTCTAAGGAAATGATTCTTGACATTTAGAAAAGCTTTAGCATACGAACTACACGATCTTTGTGCTAGGCTTAGGATTGGGTCTTGTCCATCACATCATTCTCCTAATGATGTGATCCCGTTATCAACGACATCCAATGTCCATGGTCAGGAAACCGTAACCATCTATTGATCAACGAGCTAGTCAACTAGAGGCTTACTAGGGACATGGTGTTGTCTATGTATCCAAACATGTATTTGAGTTTCCTATCATACAATTCTAGCATGGATAATAAATGATTATCATGAACAAGGAAATATAATAATAACCAATTATTATTGCCTCTAGGGCATATTTCCAACAGCGATGTGGTAATAACCCAGGAGCATATAATGCAGGCTGAAACTCTCAACATCACTGTTGGACAACTCCTCGAGATCGAGGACATGCCTGTGCTTACAGAGGAGGAAATAAAATGGAAATATGCCCGGGGCCAACCTTTGGTCAAGCCAGAAGAGGTCAAGAAGCTCCCAACGAGAATGTATGAATTGCATCAATGGTACATGGACATTACCAAGAGATCCGATCGAGTCCCTCATGGTGCAAGTCAAGAAGGATCATTACTACCATCAGAAACCTGTGACCGTTGAGTATTCTGAACTGTTTCAGTTATACAATCAAGACGCACTCGACAAATCTATCGTCAGTTGCTATTGTCTGTAAGTGATTTCTTTCTGTAATTTAAGTCTCAAGCTAGCTGTAGTGATCCTTTTGATCAATCCTTACCTGTAATTATCCTCACTATATTCTTTTCTGTGGTATTATGTAGGATGAAGATGTATGAAATGAGAAAAGGTGGACGCTATAACATTGGGTTCATTGACCCAAACACCGTTAATGAATACACATGGAAAATAAACAAGAATCATGAAAAGCAGGTAGAGGACAGCATGCTAGAGTTCTTGAAGCACCTCAAATACAATGAAGATATACTACTTCCTTACAACTTCCAGTGAGTCACACTTTCTTGTACTACAAATTCTCTGTTTTTGCCTACTAGCTAGCTACATGTTTTTGCTTACATATGCCCGCTTAATTAAGACATGCAAACGTGTGTGCATGCAGATTTCACTGGATCTTGTGTATCATTAAAGTTGACGCCGGAACAGTTGAAATACTGGACTCACTACTCAAAGAAAATAGTGACTATAACATCTTGTTTGGGATAGTCAACAGGTAATTTCAATCATTATTAACTATATATCTCGGCCTATTTAGTTCGTCATTTCATGATATGAACTATTTAATAACCCCTTTATTCATTTTCTTTATCGGCGGGCAGGGCTTGGGCAAGGTTCATCAGTGTCACGGAAGGCAAATGGAAACGACAGCTGAAATGGTTTCGACCCTAGGTAAGTAATTAAGTAGTACTAGCTAGCTAGCTAGCTGCCATCTCTTTAATTATCATGCTTGATTAATTATTATCTGATCAAATTAAACTCCATTCTCGTAATAAAGGCCCTGAAGCAGGCGCAAGGGACTGGTCTATGTGCATTCTGCGTTTGCGAGAACATTCGCATGATGGTGTCCGAAAGGAGCAGATCTCAAAGACAGGAATGGGTACGCTTGTCAGAACACTATTCATAATTTTTACACCATTATCGATATCTAGTCACACAACTAATACACATGCATATTGATCTCCTTCTTAACAGTTCACAGAGGTGCGGGACAAGCTCCTAGAAACGGAGCGCGTAGAAGCACTTCAAGAGGAAATAGCGGGATTTTTGCTCGACCAGGTCATAAATCCGAAGGGAGAATACTATTACCCGCTACCGCCCCCATCGACCAGGTCATGAACCACTTCCAATTGTCATCGTGCTCCGAAGGCACCAATTAGGCTAATGCCACTGGCTCCGAAGGCAACATGCATATGTAGGAGAAATTGTATATAGCTATACATGTGTGTATGTGTGAATTAATATGGTGGTTTGTGAGACATTGATGATATATATATGATTGGTTCTACTAGAAATTCTATTTATATATATATGCATAACGTGTACAATGTGTAGTATCGTAAAATACCAGCAAACGAAAAAGAATTAAAATGGAAAACACAAAATTAAATGAAAAAGAAATCATAAAACCAAAAAAACCCCAAACATTTTAGTACCGGTTGGTGTTACCAACCGGTACTAAAGGGCTCCCGGACCCCGGAGCTGACTCGTGCCACGTGATTGCCCTTTAGCACCGTTTCGTGCTGAACCGGTACTAAAGGGGGGGGGGCCTTTAGTGCCCACACTTTAGTGCCGATTATGGAACCGGCACTAAAGGGCCTTACGAACCGGTGCTATTGCCCGGTTCTGCACTAGTGTTATTAGTCCACTGCTGGTAAAGTGGTGCTTACCAACTCTAGTCTATCCTCTCTCCCAACTTTCATCATGGGCTTCTACCGCCTTTTCGCAAGCAACCATGCGTCTTTTGACAAGGACCATAGCGCCTTCTTCTGGAACACGGCTGAGAACAAGGAAAATTTTAGAATGGTGAAATGGAAACTCATGTGCAGACCCAAGAAGTTCGGCGAACTCGGTATCACTTACACCGCTGTCATGAATCAATGTCTTATGATGAAATGGTGGTGGCGCTTATACTCTGAACCTCCTAATTATGTGTGGATCCGGATCCTGAAGGCTAAATACTTCCCGAACTGCCCTGCCCTCATGTCGACTATCAGGTTCGGATCGCAATTTTGGTCGTCCTTGATGAAACTTCGCGATACTTTCAGAGGCTTGGTCCGTTTCGGGGTTGGAGATGGGACATCCACCCGCTTCTGGCTTGATTGGTGGACGGGCACCGGTCCCCTGGCCGTGGCCTTTCCTTTGCTTTTTTACTTATGTCTCCGACCCAAATGCCTCGGTGGCTTCTTTGGCAGCTGCTAAGTGGGACTTTGCCTTCTGCCGGACTCTGACTTCCGAAGAGTGACCTCATTGCCCTGACCCCCCCCCCCCCCCCCCCACCCCCCCCCCCCCCGCTCTCGGAGTCCTCCGACGTGTTGGTTTGGCCTCACTCTGCTTCGGGCCGCTTCTCGGTCAAATCTCTTTATAACAAGCTCATTCCTGGTAGGACTGATGACCGCTTCAAGGGGCTGTGGCAAGCCCGGATCCCCCTGAAAATCAAGATTTTTCTATGGCAAGCCCTCAGACGTAAACTCCCGGCTAGCGACCAAATCATTAAACGGCATGGCAATGCTAACCCGGCTTGCACCCTTTGTGGAGTGGTGGAAGACACAGAACACATTCTCTTCAACTTCCCATTGGCGCGGTTTGGTTGGAGCTGCGTTCGCTCGTGGCTCTCGTGCACCTGGAACCCCCAAAGCTTTAATGATCTATTTGAGCTATCCCGCAACCTGTCGGGGCAGGGGCGTAGGATCTTCTGGGTTTTCTTTGCGACTTTGTGCTGGAGCTTATGGACGACCAGAAATAAATTTACTATTGAGCATGTTTTCCCTAATAAGCCTTCTGATTGTCTGTTTAAAATGGTTGCTTTCTTACAGAAGTGGGCGACTCTGTTTAAAGCTGGAGACGTGGATGCTTTCAATTCCCTCATAGCCAAGATCCGCGCGATCGCCATCAGCCTTGGTCATCATGTCGTACCATCTCAAGTTCCTCGAGCTCAGTAATGCTTAGTCTTCTTCTGCTGCCCAGGCCTGCGTGCCTTTTGCCCTAGTGGTTGTACTGTACTTTGCAACCCTGCTTGGTTGCCTCCTTGTTATTCCCCTTTCGACATACTCTATTCCTATATGGTACTCGTGGTGATTGGCTTTATTTATAAAGTCGGGCGTCTAGCCTTTTCTCAAAAAAAAAACAATTACATAATGTTTACAGGTTGATGTTGATCTGGCAGATTTTAATTGGATTAAGGTGGAGGGAAGGACCCCACCCTGGTGAAAATCAGGGGGGCGGTGGAGATTATTTAAAGAAAGGCCTGTAACCTTTTGTAGCAGGCCCATACATGTACCAATTTTTAGCTCTGAAAGCGTCATTCCGATCCTTTAGCACAACCCATGCCCCACCTTTGTCTCGGTTTTGTGAGAATGCACCGTCCGAGTTGGCCTTCACTCAGCCCTCTGGAAAGAAAGTTGACACGTTTCGATCCACTGCCCTTCCGTCCGCAACGAAAAATAAGTTGTGGCTTGATCTCCTTCTTCTTCACCGACACAAATACTAGGTGTATCCGTTTTCTTCTTTGTTCCAACTAGATCTCCTTCATCTTCACGGGCACAAGTCCTCCTGAACGTATATCAGATCGAGGAAAAGAAAACGATTCGATTCGTTATTAGATCGAGAGGTAGGGGCTACGGGGACCAAGGACAAAGTGCTTACGGCTGCTGCTCCTCACCTCGCCGATCCCCTATGTTACGCCGCCGTTGCTCCTTGCTTGCTACGCTCGAGCGTCGAGGTGATGGGAGGCAGCGGAAACCGACCACCGGTGAGCGGCTCCAGCAGGGTCAGGGTGCATGCCTCGTCGACGCTGACCACCCAGCCGTAGGAGGAGCCTATGATGCGCGTCGGCTGCACTGCTGAGTCGGTCTTGCTCTCCAAGGAAACGGCGACGAGAGGGCCAGTACCGTTCGTCTGTCAGAGGCATACTTTTTGTTCCATTATTCAGGTTCTGTCCTAGCAAGGGCGCTTGTTTCGCAGCCGCAGCGGGCACTCGCAGCAACGCTCCACGTACACGTGGTGTGGCTGGTTCGGCAGTTTGATTAGGCGGAGGAGTGGCCTTGAGCGTGCGGCGCCACGGTGCACAAACGGCGGAGCAGGGCGACATTGTCGAGGGGGCCGGTGCGCCGCGCGTCTGTTCCAAGGCCTCCATCGGCAGGTCGCGGAAGCCCGTGGGCGCCATGGAACGACGCCTGTGTGATCGATGCATGTTGGCCCTGTCCACATACACGCAACAAGCTTACGGCAACGGTGACGCGCGTACTGAGAACTTCGGAGCTGGATCGATTACTTACCGAGACAATCAATCTTCCGGCAAGACGCCGCAGTACACAGCGATGGATTGATTGATTCGCTGCAAAGCTAGCTAAGCCACGGTGCAACACATGCATGCGAGACATCAAAGTGATCTATGGCCGCGGTTCTATATTTGTCAAAATCATGGGTGATTACACCAAAACGATCTATGTCCGTTCTTTTTTTTCTGGCTGCTTTTTCTGAAAACAACCGGTGGTTCAGTTCATAGGAGAACTTGATATGGATGTGTATTTTGATGATAGTGCACTCAAGAACTCACATGTTCGTCGATGAATTTACCTCCACAGGTATTGATAATTTTTTGTAATTATTTTTGTTCTCCTTAAGGGAGTTGGTATACTTGATCTTGCTCATGTTGTCTTTAGGATGCATTTTTTTAGTTCACGGTTGTTTCAAGATGGCAAAATTTTCTCAACGTGTGCCAAGATATCTTTGAAATTAACGACGACTTTGGGAGATTATGATTCTACTCCCAGACGTTTAGCTCGGAGCTCAGTCAAGATGCCATTGATTGTTGGTGAGAATGCAAGCCCACCATAATGTTTATTTGATCATGATGAGTTTATGACGTGCCAACTATCCTTGTCACTATATCGGCATCCTTGCAAGTGCTTCAGATTTCAACATAATTTTACTCAGTTTATCTTTACAATTTTCATGATATAGTGCACATGTAAAGGACGTTGCACGGAACCTTCTCATCTTATTTTTCCAGCACAGTTGAGAATATCACTAGACTTTTGCTGCACAACTTACACCCCTTGAGAACGAAATGCAAGCAGTAATGAGGGTGAATTGTAATAGTCCATGTGATTTTTTATTTGCTTATCTGATTTATTCTTAATGTTGAGGGCTTCAAGCTACCATGGTACGAATGTTGTTCAGTTTTGGGGTTTGTAGATAGTGAATGCTTTAATATGTTGTTACTTTCTATTTTCAGGCCCTATGAGTCTTTAGATAATGCATACTTTAATATGTTGTTATTAACGTCAAAAAAATGTTGTTATTAACATATCATTTTTATCTGACAGGCAAGTGCACAATGAGAAAAGAGACAAGCAAAGCTATAATTCCTTTCGGTTTTGTTCATCTTTTTAGTTACACATGCCCCTGAGAATTTCTTGATAGTTCCTGTCTATCACATGTTGGATCAGAATTGAAGATATGACATTGGCTTGCAAATTAACTACGAGTAAAACAAATTTTGTTTGAAAATATATTTATTTTTCAGGGTAATTAGAAAACACATGTGATAAATTTTTCTTCCGTTGCAACGCACGGGCATTTTTTGCTAGTAATGTTTACAGGCTGATGTTGATCTGGCAGATTTTAATTGGATTAAGGTGGAGGGAAGGGCCCCACCCTGATGAAAATCATGGGGCGGTGGAGATTATTTAAGGAAAGGCCTGTAATCTTTTGTAGCAGGCCCATACATGTACCAATTTTTAGCTCTGAAAGCGTCATTCCGATCCTTTAGCACAACCCCTGCCCCACCTTTGTCTCGGTTTTGTGAGAATGCACCGTCCGAGTTGACCTTCACCCAGCTCTGGAAAGAAAGTTGACATGTGATGTTCACGTAATTAGCCATGGTATACAAAAAAATTGTTCAACAAATTTTATATGTTTCATTTTATTTACAAAACAGAATTTATATGGTGTATGTGATAGAAGTTCTCTTGGCTCATTCTCAAAAAAAAAAATCTTGGTGTGTACAAAACAAATTTGTCATGGTCTAAGCAATAAGTTTGCCGTGGTCAAAAAAAAATTGTGGTCCAAAATATAAATAATGGTCATCGCCGCTCGCCGCGAGTAGTTTGTTTACTACTCCAGCTCGGATTACCGCCATCATCATCGCACGAACACTTTGGACACGAATCAGAGACGGACACTTGAATGCGGAATCCTGATTCGGGTCCAAATGCATGTCCATCATCCACCCGTTCCGGTACTATATATATTCTCACGCCAGGAGGACTCAACTTGCTGAATCAACAGACGATAACGATCGACATTGCACCTACGAACGACCATGGAGCGATATTGCTCGACATCGCCATCGGAAACCGCCGGCGGCGACGCTGAAGCCAAACCCACGGAGATCACAACGAACGACGTGGCGTCCGCGCTGGAGCCCGCCTCAAGCAGCGCCGCGGCGGCACCCTTCTCCGGTGAGCCCGCTGACGCCGTTCCGCCGCCGGCCGCTGGACACCAACCCGGGCCGGCGGAGCCGGGCTGGATACGCGAAAAGCTGGGCCTCCAGCCCGACCACCCGCTCCACTTCATCGCCGAGAAGCGCGTCCAGCGGACGGACCTCGACCTGCAGCAGGGCCGCTTGTCCATGCCGCACGGCGATGCCGTCGGCCGCCTCCTCCGGCTCCTCTCCGACGAGCAGCGCCGCGCCGCCAAGCTGGAAAACCCCCGGGAGAGGACGGAACCGCAGGCGTGCCGCAGGGCGCGGGGGAAGAAGCCCGGCGGGCTCGTCGTGCCGGTCTACGTCAACCGCGCCGGCGACCGGATGGATGGTCAGCTGACACGGTGGGATTCTAGCGGCAGGACGGTGCTGAAATTCGGAGACCACGGGAGTTTCATCAACACTAGTGGCATGGAAGCGATGGATGAGATCCAGATATGGGCGTTCCAGCGGGACGGCGGCCCATGCTTGGTGATTCACAAGGCCAGCGACGATGAGACGACGGCGACGCCACCAGATGCGGCAGCAGGAGAGCAACAAAGCAAGTCGTCTAGTGAAGAATAGGAGATTGCATGTCTGGATGTGTATGTTCAGTTTTTGTTTAGTGATCCTGAGACCAAATTGTGATGCAAAATCCTTCTGTTCCGTTCCTAGTACACGACGTTTTATGCCTGAAATATAATCTCTAAAGATGGTAAGCATTTACAGGATCGTGAGATGTTTCCACGACAAACTTAACGGCTATTTTGTTGGACATCAGATGTTGATGAAAACTTATACTCCCTCCGTCCCAAAATAAGTGTCTTAACTAGCTTTAGTACGCGCGTACTAAAGCTAGTTAAGACACTTATTTTGGGACGGAGGGAGTAGGATTTATGAAAATAAAATCATAATAAATCTGTAAAATAATTATGACACTATCAGCTACGGAGGTAGTAAACATTAGAAAGAGAGAGAAGCATGGCAAGAAAACTAATGATGTTCCTAGCAAAACCTGCAAAACCCAACACCTAAAACCCTCACCGTGTTCATTCCTATCTTCCAACTCAAACTCGCAGTTTGCGTCCCTTCCAAGCCTGCAAACCTCAAACTTTTTTTCGAGAGTACGCCAAAGGCATACCTTAGCTTTATAAAAGAGAGAAGAATATTTACAAGAAAGCGTGCCATCATATACTTGGCAACCGACAGAACAGCTGTGGCGCCGATTGTCTCGGTAAACCGAGGTGCACAAATTGCACATGATACTGACCTCAAGAAGTAATAACAGCTAAAAAGTCAAGGAACACCCTAGTATAAACAAATTAGAAGAACGGCGAGGGCAATTAGGTTGGCTTGTGTTCAGATTTAGGTGTTCCCTAAATCAGAAACTAAGAGCACAGTCATGAAAAAGATTAACTTTGCATGCAAACCAGAAACAAGTACCGCATCATATTACCAAAGGAACATACTCCGTGTTACATATACATGAAACGTATGCAAATGCAAACTGGGGGAAGACATTCCAACCATACTGCAACCATAGTGCTTTAACTATGAGCACATTAGCTGCACTGCTAAGACATGATCATAGGATAACAAGTCCCTTCTAAACTTAATTAAGGACATTTGTCATATCAAGTTATCATTTATGAAATATACTCACACACAGATGGAAATTCTGCACAGCATACTCAGCCAGTTTCCCTGTCCACAACTCTTGCCTGTTCCCTTGTCGTAAATGATCTGTACATCAGCAAAGTAGACACTGTTTTAGAGCATAGAGAAAACCCATACAAAGAGCACCGATGAAACAGAACCGCGCACTGCATGAATAGCCTAGATAAGGCGAGGAAGCAATACAACCAGTCTTGATAACAAACATATTTAAATTATTTCAGGGTTTATCAAGAAGTTACAACTGCATGCTCAACAATTAATGAGTATAACGATCAATCCAGCCACCTGTGAGAACTAAGAAGGCTCACCTATGAGAACGTGAGAGTTCGGGCGTACCTGAAGAGCTGGCCAAGGCGATCGATGTCAAAACCAGTTCCCCTGTCCACAACTCTTGCCTGTTCCCTTGTCGTAAATGATCTGCACATCAGCAAAGTAAGACACTGTGTTTTAGCACATAGAGAAAACCCATACAAAGGAACACCGACGAAACAGAACCACGCACTGCATGAATAGCCTACTAGATAAGGCCAGGAAGCAATGCAATCAGTCTTGATAAGAAACATATTTAAATTATTTCAGGGTTTATCAAGAAGTTACAACTGCATGCTCAACAATTGATGAGTATAACGATCAATCCAAACGCCTGTGAGAACTAAGAAGGCTCACCTATGAGAACGTGAGAGTTCGGGCATACCTGAAGAGCTGGCGAAGGCGCTCGGTGTCAAAGCCATAGGGTAGGTTCCCAGCGGACACAGTGGCCTCCTCGCCCGGCTCAAAGTTGCGCTTGAATGATTGCCTCAGTGTTTCCCACTTTGTGTCCTTGTCGGTGGCATGACAATGATCACCATTCAAGAGCCCTTTGCCCCAACTCTTGCATGGAGCTGGAGCATCACACACATAACAGTAGCACTGCATTTGAAAAGAAAAAGAACAGCAACGGGGCCGCATTACAAAAGCTATGCTGTCAACTCTGCTACTGTAATCATATTACCAACAGAATCAGGGACAGGGGGTGACAATGCTTGTGACTTACCATTTTACAATGCTTTGGGTGAGGAGTGGTGCTAAAGGGCAATTCAGAACATAAATGCCGCGGGTGAGGGAAATCCTTGCACGCTATCTGCAGAAGGAGGGCATGTTGTAGTAGCTGCGATTTAGAATGCCAACACAGTCCACAGGCAAAATGCAGTAAAACTGAAGATGCTCATCGACAGTAAGGGTGAATAACAGGGACAGATACTTCAGCAGACCACCTCCATGTTACAGGCTGAACAATGAAAGTCTTTCGGGAAAAGTATGTTCTGAAGCAGTGAACGTGCAATACATACTTAAATTAGAACATATGCTCGCTGAGCCACAGTTCGATTCGAAACGAAATTTCTGATGAAATCAGTGGTCTGCTCATCTCTAGGCACGGACTCCAGGCAGCGTAACAAGGTTTCGCACTGCTTCAGTGAAATGCGCAAAAATTGCGCGGATCAAAGCGGAAGGGAACAAACCAATCTGTACCTTGCCTTTGACCGCGACGATCTCCACCTCGTCTGACGCGCCGTCCCCCGCGCCCCTCCCCTTGGCGCCCACAACCACAGCCGGCCCGTCAGGGTCGCCGTCCAGGATCACGCAGTCGTCGTCCTCCTCCTCGTCGTCGTTGTCCTTTCTGGCGCGAACGCCGCGGGACTTGCCCTTCTTCCTCCGCGGCACTGGCACCGGCGGCAGCGATTCCCCGAGCAACGCGACCCGTCCGAGGGAGCCGGGCGAGACAGACGACCTCCGGGAGCCCTCGTCCTCGTCGGAGCTGATCACCACCACGTCGCGCGGCGGCGGGCCCATCCGCCGAGGAGCGCGATGCCGCCACGGCAGCCCGTGGGCTTCGGGTTTGAGCGCCGGGAGGGGAGCGCGGCGAGCTGGGAAGCGGACGAACAGGCTCGGCGAGGCGGGGAAAGTGGCCGCCGAGCGATTGGAGGAGGAAGGCGGCGCGAGCGCGGTATCCGATGTGTGACTGCGGACGATGTGGGGCCCACCCTTTGGCAGCTCGGGAGGGCGGCTGCTTTCGCCCGCCCGCTCTGGTTCTCGAAATTTTGAATTTTCGTATGGTACGCCACAGGATGCATACACGTGGACAGACCTTCACACTACTTTTTTTGACAAGATGAATATATTAATATTGCGAGGATACCAGATACACATAGCCTCTACACCAACAAGATATTTGAAGACATTCAAGATACACATGACATACGTTCATCAAAGGATGGATTTGATTAATTACAGCCTGCCAACCCTAGCCATCGAAGCCAAGAGAGCCAACCCTTCCGGCGGCTCCCCTCCGGCGGTGACCTCTTGGTCGTCGGTGGTGAGGGGGTCGCCGGATCCCGCGCGTGCGGATCGTTTAAGTTTTAGTTATAGACCCCTAGCAGCTTAGGTTTTTGTATTGTTCGACGTCTTGGCTTCGGCAACGATGACAACGATGTTGAATAAAGAAGCTCCAGATTCTTCTCTGGCGAGACGACCGTCTCTACGGTTAGCGATGGATTTGAGAACCAGTCTGTTCAAGCTGGGATGTCATGGCAGCGGCGACATCCTGTGGTGCACATGTGACCTTTGACTCCGCCGTTGCATCGGCGTTTGCTCCAACGTCTGCGCGGAGCTTGGGAAGTAGTTCAAGAGCGAATGCAGATTATGGTCTGCATTGATGACATCTGGAAGACGGAACATGTGTTGGATTCATGATTGATGGATAGCAGGTATGCTTTCCTTCTTCAGCATCTTAGCCGTGGTGGGGGTGCCAGATCTGGGGTTAGATGGCGTGTCCGGAGTTTTGCCCCGGGCTCATTTGTTCAACGGCAAGGACTTCATTTCTAGCGAGCCATCTTGAAGGCCCGTAAAGCTGCATATCAGCGATGGAGCCGCGTCGAGCTCGGATGAGGAGGTGATCTGTTATTTTTTCCTTGACGGTTGTTGTGGAGGTGCTGGAGATAGGCGACGGACGTTGGTGTCAAGCTCAGAGACGTTCTGCTGTCTTTTCAGTTTTGTCACGTCGATCTGTACCTGAACTGTATTTTAATATTTGTGATATGAATGAGACACGTTTTACCATAAAAAAGAGAATTATATTTTGCTTAACGCTGCAACCGTCGAACCCGAGCACCACCGCTGCCGATGTTCCCCATCTTCGGTGGCCTAGCCGCCCGATGAGCATTGCCTTCTGTTCTCGCCTATTAGATCTGGAACCAACGTCTTATGTCAGTTCACTTAGGCTGGTCACAATGGGCAAGAACATAAGCTAGTAACTTACACACTTCCCTAGACTATGTTACTACCTCCATAGTGGGTAGGAACATCTATGTAGTGTCATGCAACGATGTATTTATTAGGTTATAGACTCATTGTTTCTTGGAGTGTGTGATGTTCCGGTAACTTAGCTAGTTACCACAAGCACCTCTTTGTGACAGTCTTAACTGAAGCGGTACGTTTTGATCTGAGTTGTTCGCTGATCATACAATCCAATGTTCATTTTGATCTGAGTGTGTGATGTTTCATTAAATATGTGCCACATAAGCAAAGTTGTATTAGAGTATGTGATGTTATTCCTAAGTTCCTCCCCATTGTGACAGTCTTAACTGAAGCGGTACGTTTTGATCTGAGTTGTTCGCTGATCATACAATCCAATGTTCACGTTTTTATTCTAGGTCAAAGCGGTAGCAGCCAATCAGAGAGCACCACATGTCTCTGCTTAAAATGAAAAGAATTCGACTAGGTATTAGGCTCTGTAACTTTTACAAAAAGCTCATGTGCACTAAAAATATCACAACTTTTATTCTGCTAATCCAATTGACGTGAAACTTTTTGCAAATTATAGAGAAAAACATTCAACCAGGAGAAAAATATATTCAATTTTAAATAGTTAAAATGAATTTAAAATAGAGTCTCTTTTTACCTATATAGGGTCTAAAATGCAAACTATAATTCAATTCGTCTGGTTCTTTTTGCAAAATGATCCTAATTAGTTGAACCTTCAAAGGAACTCACTAGGATTCAAATTCGAACAAGGTAAAATTAAAATTAAAATAAATTTCAATAGAAACCTTAATTCAAATAAATTGAAACTTAACTAGTTTATAACTTTCAAACCATGGAATTAATAATAATAATGTTTGCACTTTAATTCCAGAACTTTGAGCTAAACTTTAGGAATGCATTTTTTGAACATATTGACCATATCAAATTCAAACCTAATTTGGATTTAATTCAAACTAAAATGGGACTTATGAACCAATTGAATAATTCAAATTAAATGGAAAGCTTTGGAAATGAATTCATGGACCAACTATGAACTAAATTGAATTCAACCGAGCCTTTTAAAGACTTAATTCAAGTTTAATTCAAATTCAAATTCAAAACAATTCAAAAAAGTTTGAATACTATTTCAACTTCAAATTTAATTTCAAATCAAACTTTGAATGATCTAAACCTCACTTGAACTATTTGAATCCAATTCAAATTTGAACTTGAATTTTATATTTAAACTATTTTCAAATTTCAATATGAAATCCAATTTGATACACAACCAAGTTGAAGTATGAATCATTTTGAAAACCAAAATTCAATCTTAGAAACAAATTTTGAATGAAACAAAACTAAGTCAAGTTATGAATGAAAATCATTTAAACCAAAATCCTAACACATACACCCTAGGATGTTGAACCAAATGGAGAAGAACCAAATCCTATCCTAAGCCAAACTACTTTGCTAGTGTGTGTGTGCTTGGTTCTTATTTGTCATTCATGCAAGCATTCCCTTTTGAATGGATTACGTTTTTATGTATGTTGTATGTGTTTGTTCAACTTTTAGATTGCAAGGAGTGCAACCCCTGTGAGTGTGAGCAGTGCACAAGTGACATCAATAACCAAGGCAAGTTTCACTTTGATTATGACTCCCCTACTTTGATTATGTATTGTAGTATGCCACGATAGGTATGTGAGTTCAGGCTTAAGCTATGACATTGTATGGATACCTAGTAGCAAAACCTTAGGTTCCATTACCCTGTTCCTTGTAAACAACATGTAGACAATGATTAGCTTGCTATGATATAATGGGGTTGGAATCACACTAGAAGACATGTTACTGTATATTGGTTGGCTACCTAATTACAACCTAACTAATCAATCATCTAGGTGGATTGGCTTTGATTGGGTCATTAGGGTGTGATTTGGGTGGGGCCTGCCGCGCAGGTTCAAAGGGACTGTTTGAGTTTTAAGTTAAGTAGCTTCCATGTGTAATCGTGAGTCATATGGCTCTGTCTTGACCAAGTAAGTTATGGGAACCATCCCAGGTAGACCAGCAAATGTAGGTGCGTAGGTTGGAGTGGGTCTACCTGCTGGAGCAAGCAACTGCTTCACATAAGTCTCGTCCTGTGACTACTCTACAGTTGAGTTTAGTAGCAGAAGGGTGCGACTTGGTCTTGCGGGTAAAGTACACAAACCTCTGGAGAGTGTGCAAACTGATCATGATTAGTCGTGTCCTCAGTCATGGACAACTTTGAGCAACATGGCTGAAAACTCTCTGGAAGATCCCATCATCATCTCTTCAATAAAAAAAACTTGGTGGGTTGAACAATGGGCCGGGATAGGTCTCTGCTTGATGACACTAATGGTGTGATGCTATTGGTCAAACTAGTGGGCTAAAGGTCTAGGGTTGTTGTGAGATGCCGTGGACCCAAGTATACTGCGGATTGTTGTGAGATGTAGTGTGTCCTATGTATAGAGTAGATCCACTTATATATGAAGATTGTATAAAACTATCGCTTTACGCAAACTAAGCCAAATTTTCACTTATTTGAAAAGCATGTAGGTGAGATATGACTGTTATAATTCTTGTGGAACCTGCCCATACATTAAATCTATAGATGCCTAGTGGCTGCAACATTATCATGTTGCAGGTGACTCTTCGAGGAGTGACTTACGTACGGCTACGTGCATCCACTCAACATGGTTCCTCGTGACGTAGATGGAGCTCTACCAAAAACTACTTCATTAGGCTTTGCTTATGTTTTCATTGTCGTGAATTCTTTGAGTTTGTAAGATTATTCATTTGGCTAACCTCTGATAGTGGTTTGTAAGACTTATGTTAATTCTAGATTATTGCGATTGGACGATACATGTTTGATATTAGATCGGTATCGTCTATGCTGGCGATTCGATCCAGGGGCCGGCACGATAAGCACGGGGAGCATCAGCAGAGCAATAGCATCCATCTGGCTGCCTGCCAGAGACCCGAAGCTCATAATGACCCTAATCAGGACGTGCCCGCACCGGGGACTCCATCAGTCCCGAAATCACTCTAGGACGATAAAGTATTAGGCAACACCAAAATATCTCTGAAACTTGGGTGATATTTCAGGCAACAGAAATCTGAAACTAGGATGACATATACCAGTCCCATTGACCCAATCCGGAACAGATCGGCAGATACATTAGAGAAATTTAACCAGGGTGCATATTGGTCTTAGCCTCTTAGGTCACGATCCAAACAACAAGCACGAAAATTTGTTAATGAACGACACTGGTTCACCATGCATGCGGTAGGTTCCTACTACGCCTTTCTCTCGCCTGCTTTTAGATCTGACTCGCAGACTTGACCAGCTCTTCGCTGAACTCCCAGAGTTGCTTCGCCAAGACGTCGCTCTCTCCCAATTTGCTCGTCTTCTCCTCGTTGCAGTCAGCAAAGTATTTGCCTGTGACTCCCTTCAGCTGATGGCTGAGCCCTACATAGCAGGTAGTTGCTGCTCCCTGGAAATGAAACCGCAAGGCATCCTCTATTAGACAAGGTTAAATTCAGAAGAAACTACACAACGAAATATTCGTTACTTGAAGGCAAGAGTAGAGGAGAACCTGGGGTACATTCTTCCAGATCAAGCAGGTGGCAACTTGAATTGCCTCTGCAAGTTAAACAGGAAATTCATAACGCCGTGGAGCCATAAAGGCACTTGCCATAAAATGGCGCATAGCTAAAACTTGATGACATTTGACAAATACATTCAAAAGAACAGAAAAATGGGCCGGGGAGCGTACTCATGACAGCATAGGAGTGCCTCATCAAATTGGTCATGATTACTCCAGGATGAAGGGAATTAACCGTGATGTTAGCTCCTTCCTCCTGTTTCAGTAACATACAGTTTATGGTGGGTCAGAATAGTTTGAAACTTTTTAAGACACTCTCAATTAGTATGAGCCCTCTATTTAGTATTGATCTTCCTCTGAATAAATAAGGTAATAGGCGAAAATATGGAGAGAGGAAAAGAATACCTTGAGCCGTCTAGAGAGCTCTTTAGCGTGTAGTATGTTCGCAAGCTTGGATTGTCCATAGGCCGACCTTCTGTCGAATCTGCCAGTGCAAAAACCATCAGTAACAGTTCAAGATCTTCTCCAATTCCAAAGAACCACAAGAAACCCATACGTTTTCTTGTCATTGAGTGTATCGAATTGAATCCCCTTCGGATAAGTATGTTCGTGGGCGATCGATGACAGATTCACGATGCGGCCCTCGATACCCGTAGACTCAGCAGTGGCTTTCATGTTATCAAGCAGCAGGTTGGTCAGCAGAAAGTGACCTGGTTGATCATAACAAGAGAGACAAATATCAGTATCAAAAAAGATACTGTAGATAGATAACTACCGATGTGTCGAGACAATATATACCGAGATGATTGGTGGCAAACTGCATCTCGACCCCATCTTCGGAGAGCTGGAAGGGACAGAACATCACACCTGCATTGTTTCTGCAGAGCACAAAGTTTTTGGACGGCTTGGTTACATATGGAAGAAGAAAATGGAGTATCATAAGATCGAGATGAAGCGCTCCGTTAGTTACATCAAGATGTTGAGAGGGAGGTTCATGGAGTTGAACTGCTCGGCGAAGGCCCTGACGGACTTGAGGGAGCTGAGGTCGAGCTTCAGAACGTCGACCCGGGCGGCTGGGTTCGCCTCCGTTATGCTCTTCTTCGCCTCCCACGCGGCCTCCGTGTTCCTCGCCGCGATGATGACATGGGCTCCTCTCAGGGCCAAGACCCTCGACGTCTCCAGGCCGATGCCGCTAGGTCCTCCTGTAAATAAAACACGAGTTTCTTTCAGAGTTTCCTTGCCCTGAATGGATCCTTCGAACATGCTACAAAAGGGACTGATTGTGACAGAACTTGAAGTTTACTCCAACAAATTGATGGTTTCGGGTGAAAGTTCCTCACTGCATGCCGGGACGACGACAGCGGTGTGTTGTGTGTTGTTACCTGTGATGACGACGGTGAGGTTCGAGGCGTCGACGCCGTCGGTGACCTGCTCCGCCGTGGACGCCGACCCGAACCCGCTGGCGCCCGGCCTGCCGGTGATGAGCGACAGGAGACCCATCTGATGTTTCTCAGCTCCCAACACTAAAAGAAAGCTCGTGATGTGGTAGGAGTAACATATGCGGCATGCACATTTAACAGCGTAAGCGTGGAACAGGTCAAAAACACTGCTATAACAGAACAAGGAGACAAAAACAAAAATTGAGCCCCCAAGAACAAGAGGTAGTCGATGGGCATCGTTCTGGGCATCATCGAGCCTCATCCACCCGACGGATTGATCGATGGGAAGATTAGTTTTGTCTGCGGATTCGCTAATCCTTCTTAGTCCACCTGGAGAAAAGCCGTCCGATCGTGTTAGTTTATACATTTCGTTGTTTCTGCCAGCACGGGCACGGGGGAGCTCCTATTTGGCGCGTGAGGCGCTGGCACCCCCCCCCCCCCTTATTGGGCCGGCCATGAGCGGGGCTGGACGCCCCAGTTTATTTATTTCCTTTTTTGAACTTTTCTGTTTTAATTTTTATTCTTTATAAAATAAATATGATTTTTTAAACAGTTTCACATTTCATATAAAAGTGAATTTTCTAAAAATGCTCCAGAAATCATAAGATGTTCACGATTTTGAAACAAAAAATTTTCATGAGTTCAAAAAAACATTTATGAATCTCAGAAAAACGTTCATTGATTAAAAAAATGCTTGTCATTTCAAAAAACTGCATGTTGATGAACAAAATTTAAACTCAATGAACATTTTTTGAATTTGACGAACAAATCTTAATTTTGAGAAAAAAAATCGAATGCGATGAACATTTTTTGAATATGATGAACATTTTTGGATATGATGAACATTTTTGGAGTTTGATGAATTTTTTTTGAATTTGAAAACATATTTTGAATTCAATGATCATTTTGAGCGTGTTTAATATATCTTAAAAGTTTCATGAACATTTGAAAAATCTGATGAACACATTTTGAATTAGATGAACAAAAATTGAATTTCATAAAATGTCTCCAATTGGAAAAAAGTTCACTGATTTGAAAAAAAATGTTCCCAGATTTTCGCAAAAATGCTCACGAATTTGGAAAACCAAAAAATTAAAAATTAAAAAGTAAAAGGAAAATGAGAAAAGAAAAAGTGAAAACAAAAAGAAGAAGAGAAAGGAAAAAAGAAAAAAGAAGAAGAAAAAAAGCAAAACCGCTTTGGGAAGGTTCTAGAATATTCCCAAAACCGGAAAGGAGAAAATATGGGTCGGATCACTTGTTTGCACGGGGGTGCGTGTGTTCCCGCTCGCGCACGACCTATGCGCTGAATAGGAGAACCTCAGGCATGGGTGAGAAGAATGGGAAATTTCTACGAGCAGGCGGAGAGTTTTCGGCTGCGGCCTAGCATATAGATGCATGCCGACGACCCAGGTTAGCAGCGAAAATTTACATGGTTTGAAGTTTGAACCATTTTCCTTCCTCTGCATCACCAAGATTCTTTTCTTCGAAATAAGGCAAAAGATCTACCAATTTCAGTGATTAAGAAGAAGAGTTTGTGAGACAAAAATAACGAAGGCGGAACAAAGACACTGAGCTACTCTCGCATCATTACATTACTCAAGTGCCTAACCCTAGCTAGGGCCCATATAGACACTTCATCCTTAATGTTGCACATGATCACCGTCACCGGTCTTGCCTTGGCCCTAAAGACGCACCCATTCCTTTCCTTCGAGATCTCCCAACCAACTAGGTGACGCAAAGAGGCCAAAGCCTTCCTTGGTTGCACGTTGTTGGTGAGAATACCGATGCCAAAGCGCAGTGCTGACATTAAGATCACGCCAAGAGAGAACCTCATTCCAAACACAAATGGAGAAACGACAATCGAAGAGAAGGTGTGGCAAGGCATCCAATATATCTCTTGGATTCACGCACTAGGCATCCAATATACCTCTCGGGTTTGATTTGATACTCGATTTATGCATATCCAACATCCTAGCCGCGGTGAGCCTAGAGGCGCTTGGAGCGGCGGTAGCCCTGAGGCTTGTGGGCATCCACCTCCATGGGCAGTGTACAGCCTCTGGCTTCGGTGTCCTGACCACCATCTACACCGCTTTGGCATTGCTAGCGTCCTCCGGCTCCACTTCAATATCCACCATCTCCTTGTCCTCGTTGTCCTCTAGAACCATGGCGTCCAGCCCCACTACGATGGCAGATTGGCCATGAGGAGCCACGACAAGCATGTACTTGCCCCATCTGGCTCTCTGACCAACATCAGCTGACCTAGCCTTTGATTGGATCAGGTATTAGGGTCTTCAACTTCTCCTTCGTCGCCTTCAACACCACAGCGTTTGCCTGCTTATGCATGTCGTCAATGCTCTTGAACTGAGAGCACACCTCCATGATCTTTGCTAACTTGGTGCAGTCACCGAGCGAGCAACCAAGGAGGAATGCCCTCCATCCAATGTCGTTGGGGAAGGGGTTGGCGATGGGTTCATGGCGATGGAGAGGTGATGAGATAGAGAGATAGGGCTGTGGAAGAGGAGACGCTAGAAGACAGAAAGACATAGATGGTTGGGAGAGGTAGTGGAGTGTAGTGATAGATAAGTAGGGGCTTTGGAGTAGGTGCATGGGATGAATGAATGTTGATATTTGATCAACATCTACGGTGATTGTGGCCAAACAATTCTACATACCTCATTGATATTGCTCATATGTGTGTTGCATTTCTCCCTTCATTGAACTTCATTCATGTTTTCCATAATGCAGATCGACTAGACTACTTTGGAGAGCTCCCAGAGTAAGGAGATAGCTGTGGCCGACAAGAAGGGCAAGGCGGTGGTGGAACTTGGCAATGCCCCAAAGCGGCGGAAGAACGACAACCATTTCCATGAGGAGGTTGCCCCAACCCACTTCTGTAAGGTTGAGTGCAGCCAAGCTTGAGTGCTTGCAAATGCCACTGGAGTTCACCAAGCACTTTCCCTCCGTCTTAGTGAATTCATGCTCAAGACGAATATCGGCTACGCCTAGAGAGTGATGGTCTCGATGTTCAGTGTTAGGCTCACCCTTGATAAGGGTTGCACCCCCTTCGCCATTTTTCACCAGATCAGGATCGGGTACCTCTTCACCTTCAAGCTGGTGACTCCCAACACCCTGAAGGCGATCGACAAGGCCTTTGCCATGGATGCCTAGGAAGTTCTCTCTGCACCAAAGACTTTTGCATAGATCGTTTGAGACTTTGCCGCAACTGCTTAAGGGTTTAACTGTGTGTTTAAGACTCGAGTTTAAGGGTTAATGACATTGCCTATTTATCTCTGTCGTGTTTGTGAGTGTGCTAGTAACCTCACTAATCTGAAAGGAGGTTACTAGACAACATGTGTTGCATCTAACTAAACACCACATACTCTGCATCTGCCTAGAACAATCCCACAACCAAACACCGTCCGTGCATTTCTTCGCAGCCAGACAGGGGAGGATGCATAATATCAGACTATATGCGCAGCATGGTTTTTAGACTGTATTCACTGAACCAGGCCCAACTGAGTCACATATGCAAGGGGCAAAAATTAGGGCATTCTACCAAACACGCCTGTAGCGTACGGTAATAATCTTCTTCCAGAAGCAAAGCATGCTAGAGGAGCTGAGGTGACCTGGGGAATCCGTCTTGCGGTACAGGAGGAGGGCACACGGTTTCCACAACTCGCAATAGTTTGGTGGCTCATTGTCCGGTATGTCGACGACCTCGAGCACACACCTTGCGGGGCTAGGGGCTCCCTGGTTGCGTCGGGAAAAGCAAGAGGTTGTGGACTGTGCCGAACCAGAGGAAAACAATAAATAAAATACGAGCAAAAATCGCCTTTTATTTGACTTATCAAATAAAATTCAGTTTTCTTTGATAAGACAATTAATAGATGAGTATCAAATAAGTGCAAAATTCTATTTTTTACACAATCACATTAATACGAATAGGTAAATCATGGACAATGATCTAGTTTATATAGAAATGATTAAGGAGGTCTATTACTATGTATTGTCAGTGTATTCACAAGGGAATCTCATGCCACTGGAGAATGCTATTTTTGAGAAAATGTAGCTCACTCGATATAGAAGTCGCTGAAAATTATAGTTCACAAATAAGTGATGCCTGGGTCACATTTAGTTCCATGAAGCCATCATATTGACAAGTATTGCCTACTCTATATGAAGTTAAAAAACGCGGCTCGTTGCTTGATAAAGAAAATTTAGGACATTTAAGGGTGCATCCATACAACGAACACATACAAATGTAACAGTTTGATGAGCAAAGACACTAAACACTCCACCAATGCATAAATATAGTTGTACTATTGCACTTCCAAACAGGATGTAGCTGCGATTAACTCGGGAAACAGAGCAATATTGACCCACAGACCAAGCAAGAAGAGTTTAGCACAATAGTACAACTACGATAATCCACACAAAAAAATAGTACAACTAGACAGGCTACAACAACATTCACCACCCATGAGAAAGCATAACTCGGATCTCAGAGAGAAATACCAAATGCAGAGTCCTATCCATAGTGCTACATGAGTGCTGAACAGTTGGATCGACAAGAATGGCCGTTGTCGGTGTCAAAACCGGCGGATCTCGGGTTGGGGGTCCCGAACTGTGCGTCTAGGCCGGATGGTAACAGGAGGCAAGGGACACGAAGTTTTACCCAGGTTCGGGCCCTCTCGATGGAGGTAAAACCCTACGTCCTGCTTAATTAATATTGATGATATGGGTAGTACAAGAGTAGATCTACCACGAGATCGGAGAGGCTAAACCCTAGAAGCTAGCCTATGGTATGATTGTTGTTATGTATGTTGTCCTACGGACTAAAACCCTCCGGTTTATATAGACACCGGAGAGGGTTAGGGTTACACAAAGTCGGTTACAATGGTAGGAGATCTACATATCCGTATCGCCAAGCTTGCCTTCCACGCCAAGGAAAGTCCCTTCCGGACACGGGACGAAGTCTTCAATCTTGTATCTTCATAGTCCAGGAGTCCGGCTGAAGGTATAGTCCGGCCATCCGGACACCCCCTAATCCAGGACTCCCTCAGTAGCCCCCAAACCAGGCTTCAATGACGATGAGTCCGGCGCGCAGATTGTCTTCGGCATTGCAAGGCGGGTTCTCCTCCAAATTCCGTGTACTTGTTGAATAAAGTCCGGTTTCTTGTAAATGTTGAGCTCCTTGGCTTCT